>NW_023253971.1:0-2432 GCF_002007445.2 Ailuropoda melanoleuca | reverse complement strand
GAAAAACATTTTCATTAACAAAAACCAGTGTTCTGAGGAAATAAATGCAAGGTATTTAATGGCAGACTCATCCAGAAGATTATAATCCTAGTATTTTTACACTCTGACTTAAGCTTCACTCAAGCATCTGGCATTCTAACTCTATTACTCATTGGGTCATTTTCTCCCTTTCAGAAAGGATGTTTATGACTTACTAATAAATGTCCCAGCTTTATACAGAAGTTTACCAAAGTAAGAGTAGATATTTTCAGAGGTCTGTAGTCCATAGTACAAAATATATTAATGAAACTTAGGTGAAATATAAATATGCTTTCCTAAGATATATCTACCAAAAATAATACATTGAAAAAAATAATATATTGTAAAATATCCTGAAGGCATCTACCCCAGACTGTTACTGAAAGCTTTATATACATAAATATTAACTTAAGGTTCCAGTTTCACACATGCCATTCTTGCTAAAGTTATAAATCCTTCGAAATTCTACTAAGAGCTTGTTCAATGCCAGGAAGTCTGCTCCATTCTGGGCCTTGCGTTTAAATGAGAAAAAGTTTGTTGTCTAATTCAATATGTTTGGATAAATACACACACCCACCAAATCCAGATACAGACAATTCCCATCATCCCCCTTCCAGCCAATCCCCACATACCACTGGGCAATCACTACTCTGATTTCAATCTCTACAACTTGGTTTTTTGCCTTTCTTGAATTTCATACAAATGGAACTGCACAGGCAGCTCTCTTTTGTCTCTAACTTCTTCTGCTCAACATTTACCAAGATTCATCCATGTCGTATATATCACTAGTTCATTCTTTCATTGCTCAGTACTATCCTGTTGTACAAATATACGTAGTCTAGGCTATGAATACAGATGCTATTAATATTCATGTACACATATTTGTGTGGATATATGTTTTTATCTTTATGGATGAATACCAGGAAATAGAATTTCTGGGTTGGAGGACAGGTACACATTAGATAGGCAGAGGGCACATACAAACTTTAGAGAAAACTGTGCAATTGTTTTTCAAGGTGGCTGTACCATTTTATACTCACACCAGCAAATTCTAAGAGTGCCTCGCTATTTGGTGATGTCCATCTTTATCATCAAATTGTGTAGGTGTAAAATAGTCTCACTGCAGTTTTCATTTGCAAATTGTATTCTTTCTGACTACTAATGTTCTTAACATCTTTTCAATGTGCTTATTGCTCAGCATCTTTTGGAAAGTGTGTTCAAGTCTTTCTGCTAACATTTTTCACTTTTTATTTTGAAATAATTTCAGAATTAGAAAATAGCTGAAAAAAAATTCCCAAGAATTCCTGTATGCTCTTCACTCAGCTTCTCCAAATGTTGGCATCTCACATAAGCCTAGTACAATGACCACTGAATTATGCTACCGTGCTGTGAACTCATCCACAGACCGTCCTTCTATTCACCAACTATCCCACTAATGTCCTTTTCTTCGGGATCCAATCCAAGATTCCACACTGCATTTAGTTGTCATGCCCACTTAGTTTCCTTCCTCCAATCTGAGACAGTCACTCAGCTTTTGCTGTTCATGACCTTGACACTTTTGAAGAGTACCGGCCAATTATTTTGTAGAATTTTTCTTAGTTTGAATTGTCTGATACTGCCCTATGTTTAACTTCAGGTTAGGCACTTTTGGCAAGAAAATAAAAAAAGCAATGTTGTACCCTTCTCAGGGCATCACACCAGGTGGTACATAATGTTGACATTTCTCGTTACTGGCTTTATTAACTCTGACCACTTGGTTTCTCACAGGTTACTTCCCTAGAGTGCTGTTATTTTTCTCTTTGTTATTAATAAATATCTTGTGGAGAGATCCTTTGAGAAAAGGGAAATATCCCAATTCTTCTGCTTTCACTAATTTAGCATCCATTAATCATTCTCACTTGTAATAATTTTTACTGTGGTGTTGGTCAAGTACTGGTTTTCTATTTTCCTCATTTCTTCTACATTTATTAATGGAATTGTACTATAAGGAAGAATTATTCCTTTTCCCTCATTTATATATTTTTTGTATATGGAATTACAGATGTTTAATCTATACTATGGGTTATAAACCATGACTATCATCCATTTATTTTATTGTTTAAGCTGTCCCAGATTGGCTTTTGGGAGCTCCTTCAGCGGGGCTCTTCTGCATTTCTGACATGCCCCCATCATTTATTTCTTGAAGACCACCTTATTTTCTGGTGCCGTAAGATGTTCCAGGATCATCGTATATGTTCCCTGCCCCAGAAGTGAATGGGACCATTTCTCCAAATAGCCTGACCTTTTTGTTGGACAATGATATTCACTAGAAATCAAGATCTAGATGTTAGGTGTGCTTACTGCTACTAGATATCACTCACTGCTTCTGTGCATTATCAGGAGACAGAACAAGAAACGTGTGTGTGTGTGTGTGT
>NW_023253970.1:0-2413 GCF_002007445.2 Ailuropoda melanoleuca | reverse complement strand
ATACAATCCACCCATTTAAACTATACAAGTCAATGGCTTTTAGTATATTCACAGATGCAGGCAACCATCACCACAGCCAATGTTAGAACATTTTCATCATCTCAAAAAGGAACTCTGTGCCATTAAGCTATCACCCCTACCTTCCCACGCCCCGCAGTCTTACACAACCACTAATCTACTCTCTATAGTTCCCCCCTATATATTCTGGACATGAATGGAATCATATAATATGTTGTCTTAGGTGTCTGGCCTTTTTCACTTAGCATAATGTTTTCAGTGTTCACCCATATTGTAGCATGTATCTGTATTTTGTTCCTTTTTATGATTGAAAAATATTCCATTGAATGGACATAGCATTTTGTTTATCCATCTATCAGCTGATGGTCATGTGGGTTGTTTCTACTTTTTGGCTATTATGAATAATGCTGCTATAAACATTCCCGTACAGGTGTTGGGTGGACATGTGTTCTGTTGTAAAAGTTTACAATTTAATTAGCACTAACTCCTAAAGCGACAAGCAGGCTACCCCCACTCCATTTTACCATGTCCTCTTCCTAAGACAGTCCATCACAAAGGAGCCTGACCTGTATGGTGGGAGTCCCTCTTCCTCCCACTTGTGCTGCTGCTGGCTCTTTCTGAAGCCAAATCCCTTGAATGCTGACCTCTCCCCATGGCATCCTCCTGGCCTCTCTCCTTCTCTTCCTCTACTCAGCCCAAACTCTGGGGCCCACAGGTGGAGTGGGTCTCTGTTCTCAGAAGATGGTGGAAAAATGGGAGAGATCCTTGGTCTTGTTGCTGGGCTTGTATACACAGAAGGTCTACTACTCATTCGATCACTCATGCCAATGAACACTTGTTGAATGTCCGGTGTGTGCCAGGCACTGAGTATGCATTGAGGACCTCAGCCCTCAGGAAGGTTGAAATCTGGGGCGGAAGACTGATTAGTAAGCAGGCAATTGCTACACGGAGTGGTAAGTGCTTTGACAGGAAGAAGATGAGGAGGATCTGGGAGCCCACAGGAGGGAACAGCTGGGGCAGGGAGCTGTGCGGTACATTTCAGGCATAGAGCACAGCACTGGCAAATGCCTGGAGGCAAGAGATGGCTCACAGGAATTGAGAGCAGTAGTTCAGGGTGGCTAGAGCCTTAGGTGAAGATAGAATAGATGCGGGTCATATGTGTTTCTGATCTTTTACCCAGAATTGGGACTATCTCTTTCTTGGAAACAGCATTATATAGGACAGTTGGGTTCCAAATACCTTCAACACTATGGCTTCACCACTATATGGGTAGATGAGTTTGGAGGACTCAATCTGCAACCTAACAAACATAACATTATTTATTACAGGAAAATGCAGCCTCATTTTTGGTGCATGTCTTGGCAGAGGAATACAACTATTCACAAACTGGGCCTTGGGTTACCACGGGAGGTGTTAGCAGGCCACAGCATCTTCTCCTTGTCACTCCCTGGCAACAGGTGGACGGTGGTGGTAGTGGCTGTTGGGATACCACGGCTCAGGTTCTTTCTGAGGCCAAGCTTGCTTAATTGAGGCCTCACACAGCTAGATTATAAAGCTGCAAGAGCAGAGAAGCGCCCCAGACCCTTGGGATGGAGGATGCTGCACACCCCACTGACTTCTTGGAGCTGTCTTCCCCTCCCCCACCGTTTCCTTCCAGTTGAACAGACATTAGCGAGTTAACTGTCATCAGTCACTTTGACTGCTATGTACACTTAGGAAGCATACAGAGAGTGAATAGGAAAAGAACAGAACCTGTGTTAACTAAATGGGGTTTGACAAGATCCTGGGAGACAGATCCAAAATGTACTGACCATGTATTATGTGCCAGGCTCAACCCAAAGCCCTTGATATACAGCCTACCTACCCCGATCAAGGACATTTTTCCTAGAAAGTAAACTCCTCAGGATGGCATACAAGGTTGTTTATGATCTGGCTCCTGCCTTCCTTATTTTTCTTCACCTCTGTCCTCCCCAGTCATACTCCAGTTCCAAGACATGTCACCATGCGTTTTTAACAGTGGCTCTGGACCAGGAAATGATACCTCCCCCGGCCCCTCCATGAGTGGTGGGGTGTGCATTTGGAAATGTCAGGGGGCATTTTGGGCTGTCATATTGATTGTGTGCTCAGGGAGTGGGCAGGTACTCCCAACATTTAGTTAACTGGGGGCAGGGATGCCAAACATCTTCCAATACATGGGAGAGTCGCACACAAGAACATTTGTGCCCTCAAATTACCAATAGCACTCCCTTCAAGAAACACTAATCTCAGGGGCGCCTGGGTGGCACAGTCGTTAAGTGTCTGCCTCCGGCTCAGGGCGTGATCCTGGTGCTCTGGGATCGAGCCCCACATTGGGCTCCTCCACTAGGAGCCTGCTTCTTCCTCTCCCACTCCCCCT
>NW_023253969.1:0-2449 GCF_002007445.2 Ailuropoda melanoleuca | reverse complement strand
GAGGGACGGCATTGCTGGCAGCAGCGGGCTCTGGCCGATCTGGATTCTGAGCTTCAGGGCCCGGGGCGCCTGGAGCTGTGGGGGCGGCGGGCCCGGGGAGGCCGCTAGGGAATCGGGGCTGCCGAGCGGGGGGCGGAGCCTGGCGGAGGAGGGAGCCCGGGGGAGGTACTCGGGGGCGGGCCCTGGGGAACGGCGGCCGCCCCAACCTAGATTTCCCGGGTTTAGCGGCTGGAGCGCGCCCAGAGCTGCGGGCGCCGCCGCCACAAAGCGGAGTTGGCCGAGCACGGACGGCACGTGTCTGCGGCCCGCGAGCGCCGGCCCTTCCGCCGGGCGCAGGCCGGGCAGATAGGACTGGAGGGCCGGGGTCTGGGGTCCGGCGGCCCGGGGCGGTGGGGACCGAGGCCGCCAGGCTGCTTCGCGGAGGCCCACGTTCTCTTCCGAGCCGCCGAACTTGTGCGCGCCCGAGGGTCACTGCAAACGGCGGGGAAGGCAAGGCAGGCCTGAGAGCGCACCTTTGTGCGCAGGCCCAGGTTGGCACGGACACCCAAATCCAGGCTGTTTTTCTGGATGGAGCCGGAAGTCTCGAACGCTTGCTTACAGAGCCCACATACAGTTGGGCGAACCCCAAGGTTTGCCATTCCCACGGGTGCCCAGAAAAGATCCCCAGACGTTAGCAAAGAGAGACGCACACACACACTGGCTCGTCCATGTCAGACGTGCGGCAAATCACACGCATGTAGCTACAGGCAAGTACGTGTCTACACAGGCCCAGGAAGGTCTGTCACGAAGCGTTTGTTGGACTGTGGAACAATAAACGACAGGTGCGGGAGCGGGACGAGGCGGGTTCTGGAGGCTGGGAGCGGTCCTAAGCCCCTGCGGTGAAGCTGCCGTTGGTCTTCTAGCGAAAGATGAGTGGGTGGGCTTCTGCGGGTTATCTTTGCCCACAAACATCAGCGTTGTCCTGCACTTCTGCTTGGCCCCCAGACTTCTAAAGAGGGTGGACCACCGTCCTCAGGCTGGTCTTCGAGGCCCCCAGACTCCCCCAGGGACCCAGCCTCACTGTCCCTCCCCCTCCTGCCTTGCCCAGTCCTGCCCAGGGCCGATGGGTGATCGCCTCCACCTTCCTCTTCCCGGGAGCCTTCTCACCCCAGGCTCACCTTTGCTGGTAACCCCAGAACTCCTAATCTGGGCCCAAGAGAGATCCGCAAAGAGGGATTCGAGTCCATAACAAGGAACAGAGCACCAAGGGACCCAGGAGGCTGGAGGGGGCAGGGGGGCAGGATACATTCTGCCAGGATCCGCATAAGCCCAGCCCTAAGCCGTAAGGAGGGGCTGGCAGGAATTCTGAAGGGACCCAAGAAGGGTGTGAAGGTGGAGGGAGACAGGAAGGCTGGGGCCCGGCTGAATGCCTGGGTCTTTGGCGACAAAGAGGGGCTGGGTCCAGAGACCGTGTACCCGGACTCAAGGGCAGTCGAATGGGATCTGCCAGGAGCGGGAGACTGCTGCGACCTCCGGAAACCGAGCTGCCTCCTCCTGCCAGTCCATGTCGCTCAGCATGACTGCCTTGGGCCCGGAGCCTCAGTGCTCACAGCAGAGGGCCACCAGCTTGTCCGCCTCTAGCTGCCAGAGCGGTCCCGCGCGACATTCTGAAAAGCTCAGTGCAGCAGGTCTGCCCCCAGCTGCAGTTTGAACTTTTTTTTTTTTTAACGTAATGTTATTTATTTATTTATTTGTCTGGGGGCGGGGCACAAGCAGGGGGAGCCGCAGGCAGAGGGAGAAGCAGGCTCTCCACTGAACTTCCTGAGCTCGTCTGGAGGTCAGGTTTTCCCCGCGCAGCGAGGATGACCTCATGCTTCTTCCTCATGGCTTAGCCCTGTCGCCACTGAACCTCTGACGGCTCCATGCTGACAGCCATCAGGTCCGCCCTGTCCTTCAGCAGGCGGGAGCATGACCTGGCGTTGGGCCATGGGGGCCAGAGGCTAATCCTGGGGCTTCCGCTAAGACCGGGACTCATCCTAGAGGGTCTCTCACTTTCCCCTGGGGGGAGTGGGGAGGAGGCCGCAGATCTGTCACAACCATGGGGGGGGTGAGGAAGACTGCTCCCATTCTGCAAAAGAGGAAACTGAGGTTGGAAGCCACGGAGGCAGGGCCATACGCTTTCCCCGCAAAGAGTGACTTCAGCAGGAGCTCCTAGCGGTTTCCCTACACCTGCGTTTCAGGACTCACAAACTGGAGGGCCTAGGGTAGACGCCGCCCACGAATGTGTTTGGTAGACACAGCAGATGTATATATTTTTAAAAGTAAGCTTTATGGAGCACCTGGGTGGTGCAGTCGTTAGGCGTCTCCCTTCCGCTCAGGGCGTGATCCCAGAGTCCTGCGATCGAGCCCCACATCAGGCTCCTCCACTAGGAGCCTGCTTCTTCCTCTCCCACTCCCCCTGCTTGTGTTC
>NW_023253968.1:0-2338 GCF_002007445.2 Ailuropoda melanoleuca | reverse complement strand
AAACAAACAAACAAACAAACAAAAAATAGCAAAGGCAGGGAGAGTCTTATCTGAATTCTCCGTACCTCCCTAAAGACAAATCCTCCAAAAGAAGTTAATTTGCCATAAATCCCTTCTCTGAAAGTTTTATCAACCAGAGAAGATTGGCTCATCACAACAGAGGAGACTAGAAGTCCATACCATACTGAGTGAGGAGCCTGCCTAGGAGCTTAGTCTCATGACCCTGAGATTATGACCTGAGCTGAAATCAAGAGTGGGATGCTTAACCAGGAACCCATATGAGATACATATATTAATAGACTATTGTTTGCTTTTCTCTTGTTAATTGGTCTCTTATTACAGGGGTCTCAGCCAAGAACTCAGAAGGTTAGAGAAAAATTATTTCCCCCCCCTATATTAATAATCAGGTAAATAAAATGAACTGTTCTTGAGATAACAGCCATCCTAGCCTTTGCTTCTAAGCAGAGGTTATGATGACAGGAATGGATTTTAAGCCTGAGGTTAGCCTCATATATTTTACTCACCAAGGCAATCTGGCTATGGATGTTGCTGAATGCCAAACCTATCAGATAGCAATGCTGAACATGTGTTTCAGCACCATTCACCTAAGGGGCCAGCCCCCCAGCCATCATGGAAGGAAAAACAATTTGTTAGCACTGGAATAAACCAGGTGGATATGAATTTTCTTTCTAGCCCCTTAACCACCATCAGTGGGCTTATAGAATATCTAACTCACAGCGTGTTTCCACACAGATGTCTTCTGACTTAATTGAATTCACTCATCCTGAAGTACCTCATCTGATTTTGTAATTGTTTTATTTGGAAATTAAATGTGACTAAAACAGTTACATAAGGAGGCCAAGTTGACAAGAAGTAGGCTCTGGTGACTTAGATTCCAGGTCTTAGTTAAACCAGAACTCAAAGTACCCAAAGGCTCTTTCATTGCATTCTACTATGTTAGGCTTGGCCAAAATATGAATTCTTAAGGTATTTGAGAGGTAGAAATAAAGCAGTAATTATAACTTCCTGAAGGTTGTCATGGTTAAAAATGGCAGACAGTTGCAAAAATGCTATTAAGTGACAGCTTCTTCTCACTCTCTTCCATCTCATTTTTAACTACTCTTTCTGCTGAATGAACCGCACTGAGTGACAGATCCCAGGGCTCATCATTATATATTAGACTACAGATCCAAAGAACCAACAGCTCCCAACAAATGTCACCAGTTCTCTCTTCCTTGTTGAACTTCGGCAGCTGACAATCCTTGGGTTTTTAGATTCATTAGTTTGGTGACTCCTCTGTTCTAGCAGTGTCTCTTTCTGATCTTTACTTCACCAGCTGTACCTTATTCCATAACTCACAGGGGTTCTGACATTGAACCCTGACTGGAACACCCATTGTCATGACTGATTCAGGCAAGAATTATAAATGTATGCTAAACTATTAGGGATGGGATATTTCTTCCCCTTCTCCTCCCAATGGTCTCTTAACTGTCAAATCGCAGATTTCTTTCTGGCCATTGCCAGCCATCAGGAAAACATCTGTTTTGCCTTGTGAAATTGATCTAACTTGGTATTATTAGTATTAAAAAAACAACAACCTATGCCATAAGATATGCTTTTATAAATATATACCACAATTTAGAAGTACAATAACTATATTTTGAAGAAAAAGATTTGTCAAATCTATGCTTACTCCTAGTTCGGAATCAAGCACCTTCCTAAATTAACGTGTGTGTATATGCTCAATGTGCATGTGTTGATGAGTGTATTTTTTTGTTTCTTTATTTTTACTCTGGAGGTATTAATCCTGGCAAAGCACCTTGTCCTCTGGTGAACTTCTGAAGTGCAGATGGAGCACAAGGCCTCCAAGAAGGAGCTGACTTTGCTGGCTTCTCCATGGGACTCTTCCCAGATGACCTCTGGTGGCCTCTGTTTAATCCTCACCAGCTCATATTGTAACCTTTTCTGAGACTTCATAGTCCAGAAATTTAGAGGCAGAATTTCCTTGTCCATGTGTAAAATAAATAACTGGAATATCAAGACAATTTCCTTTCTTTTGAAAAAGAAAATGTTCTGATTATATCAGTTAGATAAATGTAAAATTGCTTCTAAGTAAAATGGAAAATAGCAGCAGAACACATGCAAAAGAGTAACAGTATTTCTCTAACCATCAGGCTTTTATTAAAAAGATGATACCAATCACCTTATGGACATACATGAGAGTAGTAATAAGACAAAATACTGTTTTCACAAAATCATGATCATGGTAATCCATATTTTATTGCCTAATTGCAAAAAATCCATAAACCATATACATCGTGTCCCACCATTTCGGGAA
>NW_023253967.1:0-2310 GCF_002007445.2 Ailuropoda melanoleuca | reverse complement strand
CCTACACTAAATGAAGTGGAAATGGCAAGAAATCCTTAGTATACTGTAGAGGAAGTTATGAAAGCTCTGAGATTCTTGGAATTTAAAGTATTTATTATGTAGGATCTGCTCATCCAAACCAGCAGGATTCCACAACACATGCCTTTCACCACAGCTGTGACCATAAATTCACGGAGTGTAGCCCAGCATCCTAGAAGAGCTTTGTTGGAGTTCTTCCCTACAAATACAAAATTACATCAGGACTTACTAACAGTAACGGAATGCCTACATACAGTGGGGATAACTTGAACCCAGAAAGACAGGTGCCAAGTGATGTCACTTAATCACCAAAAATAAGCACGCCACGATTACCTTAATGGATATTAATCAAACAGTCTGACTCACAGAGCTCTTTGGCATTGACTCGTTGATTATGGTTCTGTAGAACTGATGTATGTAAGAGGTCTACTAAAGTCTTACTAGGTCTGGAAAAGGAGAAAAATTCCAGGCCTGGTGAATAGAAACCTGACTTGAATCACTGAAACATCATGGATAATTGTGGATCCTTAATCATTCCCAGACGTGAGCCAGTTCCATGACCAGGAGCCCCTTGAATGTTGGGGAAGATAGATCCCCATGAAGAAACCTACCACATTGCCAAGAACGTACAGTGAGACTCTTCCCCCCAGCCACCCCCAGAGAGACATGCAGTCATTCACTACAGGGACTGAGGTAGATAAAGGGATAGAATCAGTCTTTTCAGAGATTCATGGTCATTGGCTCTGAACTGACAATGCTTCCTGGAGACTCCAAGTCTCACTGTGGATCACCTGTCAGAGGACGAACTTAATAGGGTTAGATGGTCAATAAAGTTTCACCTCAGGTCCATGGTTTCTTCTAAGAAATCCATTGTCATTTAAGAATTGTGGGTAATATATCGTTTAACTCTGGCTGCTTTCAAGATAGTTCGTTTTCAAGGTTACAAACTGGATTATAACTGATCTGGATACAAACATTTTTGAGTCCATGCTGCTTAGAATTCTCTTAGCTTTTTGAATCTAGAAGTTTGTATTTCACCAAATCTGAGACATTTTCAGTTATCATCACTTGAAAACTTATGGAAGATTTCACTGACCAAATTGATGCAGACTTCCCCTTCCTTCTCTATTTTACTGGTAACAAAACTATAAATGAGAGGCGAGCGATAGCTGATGGGGCTCCCCGCCGTGTCAGGGTGTTCTCCACTTCAGTATTCCCAGTTTCTGCTTCCTACCCCCTCTCCTGTCCATGGGTAACAATTTAATCATGTGTTTCTCAATCTGAAATTACTTTCTGTAGAAGAGTCTAGATTCAATTCCAATTTCTCAACTCAATTCTACCTTTTCCAAGGGAAGCACAGAATAGCACTTCTTTGAGAACCCAAATGCCAGGCTCTCTGTGATTGTTAATTTGGTGTGTCAACTTGGCTGATCTAAGGGATGCCCAGAGACGTGGTAAAACTGAATTTGTCCATGCGGGTGTTTCTGGAAGAAATTAGCATGTGCTCAATAGACGGAGTAGGGGCGCCCTCTCACCCATCTGTTAGGGGCCCTAATGGAACAAAAAGACAAAGGAAGGGTGAATTCTTTCTCTCTTCGTGAGCTAGCAAGTCCGTCTTCTCCAGCCCTCTGACCTGGGAGCTCACGGTTCTCGGGCCGTCAGACTTGGGTACTTAAGCAAGGAGCCCCTTGGTTCTCTATGAGGCCTTTGGACTCATAGTGAGCTATCCCACGGGCTTCCTGGTCTCCAGCTTGCACACAGCAGACTGGGGGACTTCCCTGCCCCCATCACGGAGTGAGCCAATTCCTGTCATTGCAGAGAGATACAGATATATAGATAGAGATATTTCCTACTGATCCCGTTTCTCTGGAGGACCCAGACTAACACACGATCCTAACCATTTTTGGTCACCAACCACACATCTCCATGTTCATCTGGACACTTTCTATTTTTAGTGCTCAATAATCTCTTCTTCATAATTAATTTTAAAATGTCATCCTTAATTTCACTTCCGAGCTCTTCCATCCCTTCCTTTTGGGTCAGTTACCAACGACTGGTTCAGGGAGTGCTTATACTGTCCTGTTCTCTATGATAGAAAAAGATGTCATAGGAAAGTTATGCAAACTAAGAAAAATAGTGTAGTCCTGGCCTTCAGGCACCCACAGTAATCTCAGGAAGTTAAGCTCCTACACATATTACAATATAGCATAATAACATAAATAAGTAACTTAAAACTGTATTGACATGGTACAACAAACCCAAAGGGAAGTTTAGTAGAGAAGTAAAAAAAAA
>NW_023253966.1:0-2281 GCF_002007445.2 Ailuropoda melanoleuca | reverse complement strand
TATTTATTTATTTGAGAGAGTGAGAGAGAGAGAAGCAGACTCTCTGCTGAGCCGAGAGCCTGACAATGGGGCTCGACTCCAGGACCTTGAGATCATGACCTGAGCCCAAGGCAGAAGCTTGACCCACTGAGCCACCCAGGTGCCCCTAATTGCATAATTTTCAACAGTTATGTCCTGTGAATTTTACTTCCACAGAAAATGAATAGAGAGTCGGCAGGTGCAAAGGCAAAGGGAGACGTTCTACAGAGTTCACATACTATGCCACAAACATGGGTCATTTGGAAACATGCAGGACTTCAGCGTGGCTGGACACCCAGGGAGCAGCAGGACGTGAGACTGGAAATGTGGGTGAAGACCAAAATCTACTGGGACATGGGGACTTTATTTTGTAGAAATAGGCACCTCGTGCATGAAGGCTCAAGAACCGGCAGGGCTGAGACTGGACGCCAAGACACTCTCTCCAAGGTCAGGCTGACCGCGGCTGCTTGCTGTTTGCAGAATGCTAGAAACCGAAGGCACTTGGAAGTATCTGGCTCAGTCTGTCCCAAGGTGGAGTCACGAAACACTGGGTTTGTATGCTATTCTGCAGGGGAAAGGGCTCTGCAGGCAAGTCATTCACACACTGCTGTGCCCCAGCATCTGGAACACTGCCAGGCACATAGTAGGCACTCAATAAAGAATGGTTAAATACATGGAACAAGTTTGGGAAAAGCTGCCTCACATATTTCCTTCTTGGAGGACAACTATGCAATTTTTGGCCATTTCTATATTCATTTAAAATAAATGTTTGGCGTAGTAAATATATATTATTTTTCTTAAAGAGCCCTATGCCCCTAAATGTATGCACATTGGACCCAATGCAACTCAGATCTCACAGTCACGAAGTCTGTTTTGTGACCTGACAGTTCCCTGAGGGTAAGTATCCCCAGCACCCTGCATTCAGAGCCCATCTGACAGTAGGAGCTCAAAGACTTATGGAGGATTGACTGTTTAGAGATCATGTGTATGAAGAACTTGGCAACTAGTCCTCATTATGTGGAGTTTTTAATGAATGAGCAGTCAGAAGCAGAAAGGGAAAGTGCACCCTAAGGTGTTTGCATCCAGAAATATGCAAATGTCATGGATTTTGAACCAACCCACAATACCCTTGAAGAATATTCAACACCACAGGAAGGAAATGCATCTTTAGGAACATAAACTTGTCCCTTTGCTCCAAAACGAATTTACTCTTTCCGAAGGTTTGCTGTCGCACAGTCTGTCCCTCCTGGTTTGGAAGGCAGCTGTGGCAGCCTGCCCTTATCTACAGAAGCGTGACAAAGGGGACTTTGATGCAAAGTTAATCATATTCTAAGCTCCATACAGTGGAGATGAAGTCATTAGAACAGCAAACACTGTGTCTGATGTTCCTTAAGAGATGGGTGATTTTCTCATTCAGTGATGATTGACATTCTTTATAGTAATGATGGGGAGGACGAGGACTTCCAAAGGAGCCAATCAGAAGGCAGCCTGGAGGAGTAGGAATAGTGGCGTGTGTGTGTGTGTGTGTGTGTGTGTGTGTATGTCTGTGTGCATGTGTGTGCACTTTCGTTATAGCTGCCTCTGTAAATGGAAAGCCAGCTGAATCCTCTGAGAATTGTAATTAACCGGAGCAGTCAGTGTCTGAGCTATTAATATTGAGGGCACTAAGGCAACACCAGGCAGGAGGGGCTCCCCTCTCCCTTCCTCCTCCCTACCTCCCACCTTCTCCAGAATCCTTCCTAGAAGGCACTCACGTTATCATGAAGAATGGCTGGAATGTGAGGGTGGCTGGAACAAGCCCCCACCCATTTGGTTGCCCAAGTCTTAAAACACTGCTCCAGTCTCGTCGAAGGAAATGAAAGCGGAGGGACAGCCCAGCTTATAAACACTGGGGACAACATGTCAGTGCCATCCCTTGCTGGAGGGAAACACTGGGCTATTTATCACACAGAGCCCCATCTGTTCAAGGCGGAGGAATGCTATTTGCTTGGGGAGGAAAGGAAGAATTGATAGCAATATTCCCTCGCCTTTTCATTAGAGGGTTTGAAAAATAGCCTTTCAAAAGAAAGACACCTTCATGTTCCAAGTGAGTTCTGAATTTAAAAAGCTTCGCTGGGCTGAGGCTCATTTCTGCTTTAGTCAACCCAAAAAGGCGGCAGGACTCCAAAGCTTTGCTTTGAGAATTCTGCTCTGTGAATGCAACCTCTGAATCTTTGGCAATTTTTTGATACCAAAAAAAAAAAAAAAAAGGCTTACTATTTAA
>NW_023253965.1:0-3285 GCF_002007445.2 Ailuropoda melanoleuca | reverse complement strand
GCTCGGGAGCCCAGCCGCCTCCCGGGAGGAGCGCTAAGGGCCGCAGGGGGGCCGGCCGGCGCAGCTCCTCCTGTCCCCGGAGCTCTGCGCCGCCGCTCCTCCTCCGGGTCTCTACGGAGCCTGGCGCTGAGGGAGACGCTGCCTTGGTGACACCGGCCGCACGTGCATTGGGAGAGCAAGCGACCCGACGCGGCGTGTGCCGCAGGACCCAGCCGCGCCCTGTGTGCGTCCCCGCGCACTGTTGCTCCTTCCGCGCGGCGCTCTCCTGGTCACCGCAGCTCTTCAGAAGCCTCCAAAAAGGGGAATAGGTAGATGACGAGGACGGCGACGGACAAGGAGCTCAAGTTCTGCTTCCTCAATGTGCAGCTATGCCTTCTTAAAAACGTTAAAGCGAGTTTCACCTCATCGTTTGAGAAGAGACAGGCGAATAGCTTCGAAAGAAAAGAGGTGTTGCTTGCCCCGTGCGCAGCCTTGCTGCCATACTCAAGGTGTATTCTAAGGGGACTCAGAGTCTTCAATTGTTTTAAATAACTAATTTTAAACTAACAACTAATAAAGGTATAAGGAATCTAATTATAAGAGAAAAACATGCCCTTGACAATCCGGGACAAGCTTAATTTAACATTTTAGTGGTCCCTTAAATATTTATGGCGTCCTCTAACAGAAAGCATGGATAAGCTTTAGGAGTCCCCAAAGGTTCTGCACGACAGAGGCGGGCTGTTTCTACACGGCTGCTATCCAGGTTCAAATAAGCACAATTCTGGAGGATAGAAGAGAAAAAAGAAACATGTTTCAATTGAAAACTTTAGGACTTAAAGAGACAAATATACTTGCACTAAAACATAGCCAAACAGAGAGAAAAAGCCACTCACTTCAGAGGAATTGATACAGAATCTTTAATGATTTTGTGAAGAAAGATTTGTCCTGGGCCAGAAACTCACATGTATTTTCCTACCGCTGCCAGAGAAACTGGTGCTATGTGGCTTCAGTACAGAAGTACTCCTTGAATAAAAAAAGCACCCACGGGCGCCTGGCTGGCTCAGTCCATTAAGCGGCTGCCTTTGGCTCGGGCCCTGATCTCAGGGTCCTGGGTTCAAGTCCCCCATCAGGCTTCCTGCTCCGCTCGGGAGCCTGCTTCTCCCTCTGCCTGCCACTCTCCCTGCTTGTGCTCTCTCTCTCTCTCTAGCAAATAAATAAATAAAAATCTTTAAAAAAAACTAAAAAGAAAAAGCGCTCAAATCAGTTTACTTAAATAGGAAATCCCCGTGTGCTCATGTCTGTGTATGTGGATGGATATTTTCACATGTAAACAGAAGTGTTCATGAGAAGAGAGCAGACTTGGGTGGGAGCCTGTGGAGCTGTTGATAAATGCTCTGCCCTGGGTCACTTCATCTCTAGAAAAAATATAAAGCAGAGGAAACCCAGAGCCACAGTATTGATGGGCTTAAGAAGTCAGAGAACAAAATAACAAATAAAAAAACAACCAAACAAACAAACCCAGAAAGCAGCTACAAAAACCTGGAAAGAAGTCAAGAAAAAAGCAGGGGCATGTAGCAAGAAAGAAATAAAAACTATATTTTCTGAGTGAAAAAGAAAAAGGGCAATAAAGATGAAATTGGATTTCTATCCCCTTCCACCTTAATAAAGAAAAATAAAAAAAATTTGAACCTTTTAATCCCCTCTGGAAATTGGCATAGTTCCTTACACATAAATATATTATTAATTTTCTTGGTTATATGGGTATATGCTCCCCTTTAACTAAAGAAAAGAAATGCACACCAATCCACAACACCTCATGGAAACCAGCATCGGGGAGCAGGGGAAACTGATCAGAACACTTCCTTACTAGAATGGGTGCTATCAGAACTCAACTATGCCAGGTATTAATTTTCCTCAGTAGTTTTTGACTACTCCTTGTCTCTCATTTGGTAGAAGTGTATGATGTTGAGAGAGAGTTAACTGAAAATTATGTTCTGGGGCACCTGGGTGGCTCAGTCAGTAAGCGTCTGCCCTCGGCTCAGGTCATGATCCCAGCGTCCTGGGAGCCCTTGTCCCCATGTGGGTTCCCTGCTCTGCGGGGAGTCTGCTTCTCCTTCTCCCTCTGCCCCTCCCCCTGCTTGTGCGTGCTCTCTCTCTCACTCTTGTCAAATATATAACGTCTTTGAAAAGAAAAGAAAAGAAAAGAAAAGAAAAGAAAATTATGTTCTTGTCTGTAGATATTTAGATACACAAATGTCAATTTGAAGAGCAGGCCATCCTCATAACCCTGTATGGAGTACAGACGGGATTGGAGATTCATTCCCCGCAGCCTGAAGGGGATGGGGATGGAATCCTCCCCCACGTTCTCAGGACCTTGATACTAGAATTCCCAGCTCCAGGGGTGAGGCAGAAACCACACAGCCTTCCCCTGCTCACAGCCCTGCATGCACACTGGCCCCAGATTTGCTCACACAATACACTCGTGTCTACTAGAGAGATCAGGGGAGGCAACCAGCTGGGCAAACAGGCTTCAGGCAGATACTTTTCTTGTGAGTAATACGTGGAGCACAAAATTCAGGGCCAGCTGGTCTCACTGTTCTTAACCTCCTGATGTACTTCATTCGTATCAACCAGTTGGTCTGATTTTCCCAGAGATGTGACCGGAAGAGAACAAGGTAGTCTTTCAGACTTGTCCTTACATTCTTTTCTCCTTTCACAGTTTGGAAGAGGAAAGGGAGTAAGAAAGGCAGGCAGGCAAAACCACTGGGTGCTGTCCCTGTGCCTCTGTATTTTGGATAAGGAGAACTGAGCCCAGAGGAAGATAGGGTGCTTGGAGGGGGAAGCCACCAGCTCTGTAACTGTGCCACCTAGGAAACTACTTCGGCCATACGGCTTGCCAGGGGGTATATTCGTTCAAAACCAAAACAGGCATAGCTAATCCACTCTCCCAGCAACCACACAGTACGCTGCAGGGACTACGGGGCCATTATTCCCTCCAGCCAGGCATAAAAATACAGGCTGAGTGTACAAGGAGGTTTGTTTAATGGTTACAATCGGAGCTCATGTAACCAAGACTCACAAGGAATCAGAAGGGGGAATTCTTTACAGTACTTAGAGATAGTGCCTTCTGGGAGCAAAACCCCCTAATGTGTTATCAATATACACAGAGAGTGTATTCCTTTGCCTTTGGTGAATCCACTATGGAGTCATTTCCAGGGTTAAGCAGATCTGCTAAACACCCCTCTCATACTGATGACATTCAAATGAAGGACTTGAAATTTAACTTTACCCAAGTACATCAACATA
>NW_023253964.1:0-2260 GCF_002007445.2 Ailuropoda melanoleuca | reverse complement strand
ATTAAAGTACAATGGGCATGTAGTCACAAACAGAAGATAATGCATTTGTAAAATGTACAATGTTTCTAGAAATATCAATGATAAAAAAAAAAAAACCAAAAACATATTTTAAGTCAGTAAGTGGAAAAAAGACCCTGACATTGCAAAATGGAAAATTCAGCTTGTGTATTTATTTAAACTTTCCTAATGATTCAGGTAATGATGAAATGGAATAATTTACTCAAAAAGGAGTTAAAAGCAAAATTAGTGACATTTAAAGAAAACTCTTTAAAGAAAATTAATAAAATTCAGTCTCATCAACTGTTCTGTTCCAAATTATAAAGTGAGCATTTATATTACTGAGGCAACTTTTAACTATGAATTGATATAACTTTAGAGTTCGAAGTTATTATTCTACTAAATTAGGTAGCGTATGAGAAAAGAAATTTGATTTCTTAGCAAAGGGAGTTATAGTAATATGCTTTTTCACATAGAGTGGGCATTCAAAGAATATTTAGGAAAAGAAAGAAGGAAAGTATGAAGAAAGTATAAAGGAAACCATGTCCCTTCTTGAATAGCATCACAAACCAATCATAATTTCATAATACAATTTTGTTGCCCTCACTTTCCTTATGTACATAATGAAGGTCTCAGATAATAGAATAAAAAGTAACTGTTTGCCAGGCATAATTCTATGCATTTCATATTAATGGTCTCATTAACTTTAATCAACACATCTACAGCAATAGATAATATTATTCTGTTCATTTTACAGATGGCACAATCAGTGGCAAAGCAATTTACTTTAAGGGACAAGAGCTAGGAAGTGGAGGAGATAAGACTTGGAGCCAGACTGTCTGACTTCAGAGCCGTTGTTGAAGACTGTACAATACAGTTGATTTCTGAGATTGCCTCCCCTCAATGATTTGGGGGAAAAGTTATTACATAAATTTCATACTGAGGATTTTTTGACTTGGGAATAATAGCAAACAATGAAACACTAACTCAATGTTATATTATGATTTACTTTTACAAATGCTTCTTATGGGGTCACAATATGCATATGTATCTTAGACTCTGATGATTTCTGACATTCTAGCATGCATATCAGGTTATTTGTACAGTATAATGTATACCTGATGGCCTAAACATACAAAAATAGTATATTAATTTGTGCTAACTTGGGAATTTGTTTCTGCTTTAAATTTATAGAAATCTTTAAGAATTAATGAAGGCAATTGTGGAAATCATAAAGTCATTAAATTCATAAGAAATTGATGATCAAATAGCTGTTTAAAGAACTGACATATTTCATGATAAAATGTTTTTTCAGTTTAGGGTTTTATTTTTTTTTATCCATAAAACATCATGGAAGAAACCAACTCTTTTCTGTATTTATCACTCCATCAGTTAAAAATGAAACAAAGAGAAAATGCATTTCACTCCACTTTACATTACCTATTATATGCCACTGGTCTAAAAGAATGTACAAGAAAAACTGTATTCAGTATATCCTAATGTCTTATTCTCAGTGGTTTGTGGATTAAAACAAAATAAACAAAATCTGAAAAAAATCAACAATACATTTTACTCATAATGTCATTTAGTTGCTTGATACTATTCTAAAAGAAATGTACTAAAAATATTCAGGGTATTTCCATGTCTTGCCCTTAACTTGTTAGTTGCATTAAGTGATACCCTATACCTAAGCATCTACTTGAGGTATTTGTTACCTACAAAACCTTTTGTTTTAACAAAAGCTTTTTGATGACCTTGTGTATGTGAATGTGTATTTGTGAACCTTAAGGAGGAAAGTGAAGGAAACAAAGTGTATAGAGAGGATGGGGTGTCACCTGTAGTCCAGCAAACCTTTTGACTAGGTGGGAGCCTTTACACGAAAGACAGGATATGATAAAAAAGGTTGACTTTAAGGTAGTTTATCACCTGGGGACAAAAGTGCTGCTTTCAGGGTCAAATGGCAAAGAATGGCATGGAATGGGAAGAAACTTTGTCTCTTTATTTCTGCAATGAAGTCAACATTGCTTAGTCACTTTCACATAAGCAGCAGAAGACAATGTCTTTATCAAGCCAATGACATCCATGAGATAAGTTCAAGGTTTTCACAGGAAGGGAACACATTGTGTAGGGATTGGAGAGTAAGAGGAAGAACATGGCAGATCTCTCTTGGTTCAAATAACCAATTGATTGTTTTGTGATCTCATATAAAGCACCCTTTAAGGGATTTTCAGGAATAGACACGAAGAGATATCATTAGAAGAGA
>NW_023253963.1:0-3913 GCF_002007445.2 Ailuropoda melanoleuca | reverse complement strand
AGTGGAGAGTCTGCTTGTCCCTCTCCCGCTCCCTTTGTCCCTCCCCCAGCTCATGCTCTCTCTTTCAAATGAATAAATAAAATCTTAAAAAAAAAAAAACCTTTGTGCACAGCAAAGGAAATAGTCAACAAAACCAAAAGACAACTGACAGAATGGGAGAAGATATTTGCAAGTGTCTTATTAGATAAAAGGCTAGTATCCAAAATCTATAAATGTATAAACTCTACACCCAAAGAACAAATAATCCAATCAAGAAATGGGCAGAAGATATGAAGAGACATTTCTGCAAAGAAGACATCCAAATGGCCAATAGACACATGAAAAAGTAGTCAACGTCACTCCCCATCAGGGAAATACAAATCAAAACCATAATGAGATACCACTGCACACCAGTAAGAATGGCTAAAATTACCAAGTCAGGAGATGACAGATGTTGACGAGGATGTGGAGAAAGGGGAACCATTTTTACACTGTTGGTGAGAATGCAAGCTGGTGCAGCTACTCTGGAAAACATTATGGAAGTTCCTCAAAATGTTGAAAATAGCTACCTTATGACCCAGCAATTGCACTACTGGGTATTTACCCCAAAGATACAAATGTAGTGATTCAAAGGGGCACCTGCACCCCCACATTTATAGCAGCATCATCCACAACAGCCAAACTATGGAAAGAGCCCAGATGTCCATTGACAGATGAATGGATAAAGAAGATGTAATATATGTATACAATGGAATATTACACAGCCATCAAAAGCTGAGATCTTGCCATTTGCAATGATGTGGATGGAACTAGAGGGTATTATTCTAAGTGAAATAAGTCATTCAGAGAAAGACAATTATCATATGATCTCACTGATATGCGGAATTTAAGAAACAAGGCAGAGGATCATAGGGAAGAGAGGGAAAAAATGAAACAAGACGAAACCAGAGAGGGAGACAAACCATAAGAGACTCAATCTTAGGAAACAAACTGAGGGTTGTTGGCGGGGGGGTCGGGCGGGGTGACTGGTGATGGACATTGGAGTATGTGTTGTGGTGAGCGGTGAGCGCTCTGTGTTGTGTAAAACTGATGAATCACAGATCTGTACCCCTGAAACAGATAATACATTATATGTTAATAATAAAAAAACAGCCAGTAAGTTGAAAATAAAAGTATGGAAATAGATATACCACATACACACACACACACACACACACACACACACACACACACAAAAGTTTGCTGACTGCTAATCTAGAACATGGAGCCAAGCATCTTGAGAAGTAAACAGGTAATAAAAATTTAGGACAATAAAATACATATGGATAAATTCAGACTTCTGCTAAAGCCAAGGTGGGTGAATTTGAACATTGGTGTTTTATTAAATATAAACCATGCTGATTTTTGACACTGACAATTTTTAGAGATTTCTATTGGCTAATGTAGCTAGTTTTCACAGATATGTAGTTAGCTTTTACCTCTTTTTTTTTTTTTTTAAAGATTTTATTTATTTATTCTACAGAGATAGAGACAGCCAGCGAGAGAGGGAACACAAGCAGGGGGAGTGGGAGAGGAAGAAGCAGGCTCATAGCAGAGGAGCCTGATGTGGGGCTCGATCCCATAATGCCAGGATCACGCCCTGAGCCGAAGGCAAACGCTTAACCGCTGTGCCACCCAGGCGCCCCAGCTTTTACCTCTTGAAATGAGATCAGATGAGCCTTAGACTACATTGCATGCTATGTTTGAGGTCACACAGTTTATAATTTTTTTTTCTTTGTTTTTCATTTTTGTTTTTGTTTGCACACAGAGATAGTTACTTATATAAAAGGAGAGAGATGGTCCTTATCAAAGATTCAGGACACAAAAAAAATGCTTGGTCCTCAGTGAAGGAGTAGGGCTCAATAACAGCCCTGGGTAAGAAAGTGTTTACTCAAATGCCACAAAAGTAGAGAGTACATCTTTAGTGAAAGCATGTACCTCTGAAAAGCTGCAGGCCACAGGTAATTTCATGGAAGGCCTTGGTGGAGCATGGCAGCCTTTGGCTTTGGCAAAATGTTCAGCACAAGATGGCCTTAAGGGTGGCCCTTTATTAGACATGACTGCTGAGACTATGGGCAGGGCTGCTGAAGCTTGACCTACATGCATATTTTAGTTGTAGGTGGACCTCAAAAACTGCTGGGAGGGCTCTGGAGGCCTTAGGAAGCAAGCATATCAGAAACAAAGATTCAACTCTAAGGAAAAGAGATTCTTAAACTTCAAGGGAACCTACATCCCACCAGAGTGTGAGGGTCTACCCTTAAATTGTTAGTTCCAGGCCTAGGTATATTGTTGTTTTGTATTTTTGACCTGCCTCCATAGCTAAGAGACAGATCTGTGAAGAGATTGATTTTGAACTTATGTCACTTTTCCAAATTTCAAAAAGTATGTATTCTCACTTTGGCTTTAGATTTGTTAACTACATATGAGAGAGAAGCCTTCTGAATGGAGCAGATTCCACAGGTCTAAGCAATTCTATTGTGAGTGGCAGTAGGATTGGTGCAGTAACATTGAATTGAAGATGTTTGCTCATAGGAGATTGCAGGGGTTATGTCATAAGACAGAAGTCCTATTCAGTTTAATAATGGGGAATCCTAAAATAGTCCTAAGGGGAAATGGAAATTAAGATGCCTGGAATTAATTGAATGAAAAAGTAAGATCTGATGACTGTGGCTGCCATCATTGTAAATTTCTAAACTTTGGAAGAATGAAGACATTATGTCTTAATTGCACCCTCCCCCACCACACGCACTTTGGAAGAAAGAGTTTGAATAGATGTGTATTTCCCAACTTTGGTAGAGACATAGTGTCAAAATTAACCTTTTGTGAAAATGTCTCCACAATTTGAGTGCAAATTCCTAGGTCATGGATTCTGGACAACTGCATACCAGTGAAGCTGAAACCAAGATATTCTTTGTGTGTGTGTGTGTCCCTTCCCCCTCTCTTTCTTACTTAGATAGCACTGGGTTTCTGATAATTTTTGGCAATACTATGCCCTGAGATCCCCAAGAATATAATTCCACTTGGGATAACTGTCCTAGGATTTAGGAATTCTCTTGTTTTCTCTATTTGGTGGCTATGGAATTGCCTTAACTTCATTACTAGTCTTAAGGTAATCTTGGCTCTAAACTAATTTGACTTCTGAGGTCTTCCCCTAATCTCAAGGAAGCCCAGCTCTCCACTGGCATCAATTCCTCTCTGTCAGAGACTGAGCAGAACAAGAAACTGGGAAGCATGAATTTTGTATTTTATTCTTTTAAACTTTAGACATAAAAATAAGAGAATTTGATTTGGAATGTTTACTCCAGATATGTTTTCCATTTCTTTTTCTCTGGTGGGTGACAGGCTATTCTCCCCACCCAAGATCTCTTTTATTACTCTAACTCCCTCTTGGGATAGGTGGCTTGATATGTGAATTCAGTGGTATTTTGAACACACCCATTTTTTTAAGGAATTTGTTCAGTGGCTATCTTTATGGGTTGAAGGGTTTGTTCAGTGGCTATCTCCATATCTAGGTTAGTTTTCTATTCCCCACTCCTATTTTCCAGCTTCAGCCCTTTTTTTCTTTCCATTTTTTTCTCCCTATGATTTCTTTTACTTTCTGTGAGCCTAGAATGGATTAAAATATGTTTTATTGACATTTTATACTGCATGAATACATCATGGTATTTTATCAACTATACTACTGCAAACAAAAGCCTCTCCAATGTATTCCTGACAATTCCAATAAAGAAACATTTTTTTAAACATAATTCTGAGTCTTTAACTCTTCTTTTAAAAAATTCTATAATGATACTTCAATACTCTTAAAAAAAAAAAAAGTCCATACTCCTTAATGGACCATGTAAAAGCTGTTCTCTGTTTCTTGAAACTCAACCTTTGCACTTTCCCTGCAACC
>NW_023253962.1:0-1985 GCF_002007445.2 Ailuropoda melanoleuca | reverse complement strand
AAACATACCAAAGATGTTCTGCACCTGAGCCTTTGCATTTGTTATTTCCTCATCTAAAATGTTCTAGGGGCACCTGGGTGGCACAGTCAGTTAAGCGACCGCCTCTTGGTTTCAGCTCCGGTGGTGATCTCAGGGTTTTGAGACTGTGCCCTGCATCTGGCTCCACGCTGAGCACAGTCTGCTTAAGAGTCTTTCTCCCTCTCTCTCTGCCCCCCACCAATAAATATATCTTTTTAAAAATGTTCTTTCTCAGAGCATGGCCAAATCCTTCATCTGTGTCAGAGTTCTTCTTAAATGCGATATGAAAAGAAAAATCTTCCAAAGTGTATCTATATAAAATAATGAGACACATTAGTATTAACTTTTCAACTTACCCTGCTTTTTTGCTCTATGTTTTATATACTATGTTTTTGTTTATTTTTTTTCTCCAGCCACTAGAATATAAATTTTATTGTGACAAGAAAACGGTTTTGTTCCATTTTTTAAATTTCCAGCATGAAAACAGAGTCTAATATACTGTATGGAATCTCAGACATCTTGAAATATAGGTATCCAGATACGAACTTAAAATAACATTTCTCCCCTAAGCAGTTTGATGTCTTTTATAAGTGTGGAGTCACACTGCTTTCCCATGCTTTAAAATTGAATTTTCTTAACTCTGTGTAAACAGGGCCCGAGGCTGGAGGAAAACGTGAAAGAATAAGATATTGGGAGGAAACTTGCTATGTGTTTCTAAAACTAAGTTCCAGTAACTCCTCTGCCCCATTTTTTACTTCCTCCTCAAAGCCTGCCCGTGTTTGTCTGCACGCGCTGCACCCGTGTGGCTGTGTGGCTCCGTGTGAAAGTTCACCTCTTTTCTACCACTTGTTCTCTTCCACGTTCCCAGATGCCTCTTGCTCCTTCTCTGCATTCATAGCCCTGATCTTATCTATATTTTACAGAAATCGACAGGACTCTTCCATGAATGACATACTCCAGTTCATTTCATTATTATATGTTTTTTTAAACCTGTTACAACCTTGGGAATCAAAAGAAAGGACAGTGCTCGATTTGGAAGCACACATACTAAAGTTGGAATGGTACAGAGAAGATCCGCGTGTTCTCTGTGCAAGGAGGACATGTAAGTTTGTGACACATTCCATATTTTTCAAACAGGCATATGAAAAGATGTTCAACATCGTACCTCATGAAACAATTGCAAATTAAAGCAACAATAAGGTTGTTCCAATGACACATACATTACAATGAATAAATCCAAAACATTGACAACATCAAATGCTGGTATGGATGTGGAGTAACAGAGAAAATACATCCGTGCTGGTGGGAATGCAAAATGGTACAACTACTTTGGAAGACTGTTTAGCAGTTTTTATTTTTTTATTTGTATTTATTTATTTATTTATTTATTTATTTTTATTATGTTATGTTAGTCACCATACAGTACATCCTTAGTTTTTGATGTAGTGTTCCATCTTCATTGTTTGCGTATAACACCCAGTGCTCATTGCAGTAAGTGCCCTCCTTAATACCCATCACGGGGCTAACTCATCCCCCAGCCCCCCTCCCCTCTGAAACCCTCAGCTTGTTTCCCGGAGTCCATAGTCTTTCATGGTTTTAACAAAAATAAACATATTCCTACCATATGATCCAGCAATCACACTCATTGGCTTTACCCAAATGAGTAGAAAACTTATGTCCACACAAAAGCCTGCACGTGGATGTTTATAGTAGCTCCATTTATAGTTTCCAAAACTTGGAAGCAACCGAGATACCCTTCAGTAAGTGAATGGGTAAATAAACTGTGGCCCATCCAGACAATGGAATATTATTCAGTGCTAAAAAGAAATGAGCTGTCAAACAGTGAAAAGACATGGTAGGGGGGTGCCTGGGTGGCACAGCAGTTAAGCGTCTGCTTTCGGCTCAGGGCATGATCCTGGTGTTATGGGATCGAGCCCCACATCAGGCTCCTCTGCTATGAGCCTGCT
>NW_023253961.1:0-2202 GCF_002007445.2 Ailuropoda melanoleuca | reverse complement strand
AAAAAAAAAAATGCCTGGAACACATAGGGACGAGATCATTGGCTCTTCTCAGAGTGCTTTCCTGAGAGGCCGTGGACATGGAAACTGCTCTCTGGGGACAAAGGAGGTGGAGGTGCCATTTTCCTACCCCCCCCTTCAGTATCAACACAGAGCCACCTGCTGTGAGCAGCACAGCGAGGACATGGGCCGCCTGACCTGCTGACACCAAGGCCCATACCCCTGTGCTCCGGCGGGGCTTCTCAGGCAGGCCCCCTCCGTCCAGTGTGGCAGGCCCCTCCCCAGAGACAATCAGAAATCCCGTGAACACCATGCCCCGTGACCAGAGTGTCCTTCGGGGCTTCAGTTCTAGTCCAAGCAGTGCCAGAGCAGAGCACAGTTCGTTAAAACCCGCCATGTTCAGGCAGGGACCAAACGCTGTCCACGTCCAGCCAGGAGAGCCCCTGCAGACGGCCCAGCTGAAGGCTGGAACAGCTGAACCACAGCAGCGGAGTGCATGCAGCACAGCCCATACACACTCGAGTGCCAGACACTGGGCACTACATACCTTCTTCTTCACACAGCCATATCTCTCCAAAGTAGGAAAGAAAAAGGCTTTTCTAACACCTGGAGGAAAGCAGAAACTTAGGCAAAATGCCAAGATGGAGGAATTCATCCCAAATGAAAGAACAAGATGAAGTCACAGCCAGAGATCTAAGTGAGGCAGATACAAGTAACATGCCTGATGGAGAATTTAAAGCAACAATCCTAAGGATACTCACCGCGATTAAGAAAAGAACAGGGGACTTCAGGGAAGCCTTTACTGCAGAGATAAAAGAGTTTTAAAAAATCAGACAGAAATGAAAAATACAATAACTGAGATAGGAAATGGCTTGATGTGATGAACACGGCATGGAAGGAGCAGATCTCTCCACAGACACTTGGCAAGCCAGAAGAGAGTGGCATGATCTCTTCCACGTGCTGAATGGGAAACAACTACAGCCAAGAAGATGATCCAGGAAGGCCCCTTTCAGAATAGGAGAGATAAGAGTTTCCCAGACGAACAAGAACTAAAGGAGTTCATTATCACTAAAGTAGTTCTGCAAGAAATAGTAAAGGGGTCTCTTTGAGTGGAAAGGAAAGACTAAAAGTGACAAATAGAAAAATGGATCAGAGAAAATCTCCAGAAACAATGACAAAACAAGTAATCAAATGGCACTAAATACCTATCTATAAAAAATTACTCTGAATGTAAATGGACTAACCACTCCAAGCAAAAAACATAGGGTATCGTAATGGATACAAATGCAAGACCCATCCATACGCTGCCTAGAAGAGACCCATAAGAGACCTAAAGACATCTACAAGTGAGGGGACGGAGGAACATTTATCATGCAAGTGCATGTCAAAAGAAAGCCAGAGTAGCAATACTTATATAGGACAACCTAGACTTTAATCCAAAGACTGTAACAAGAGATGAAGAAGGGCAGTATATCATACTACGGGGGATATCCAACAATTGTAACTATTTATGCCCCCAACATGGGAGCATCCACATATATAAAGCAATGAATAACAACATAAGGGAACTCATTGATAATAATACAAGATAGTAGGGGCCTTTAAAACCCCACTCACAGCA
Source organism: Ailuropoda melanoleuca (assembly GCF_002007445.2). NCBI lineage: Eukaryota > Metazoa > Chordata > Mammalia > Carnivora > Ursidae > Ailuropoda > Ailuropoda melanoleuca. The sequence continues at coordinate 584 of NW_023253961.1, read as the reverse complement.
ATGGACCAATCATCTAAGCAGAAAACCTTCAAGGAAACTATGGCTTTGAATGACACACAGGGCCGGTTGGACTTCACAGATATATACAGAGCATTCCATCCTAAAGCAACAGAACACACATTCTTTTTGAGTGCCATGGAACATTCTCTAGAATACATCACATACTGAGTCACAAATCATGGCCTCAAAAAGTTCAAAAAGATTGAGATCACAGCATGCTTATTATCTGCCCACAACATTGTAACTTGAAGTCATCACAAGAAAAAATTAGAAAGACCACAAATACATGGAGGTTAAACAACATGCTAGTAAACAATGAATGGGTCCTCCAGGAAATCAAAGAAGAAATAAAAAAAATACATGGAAAGAAATGAAAATGAAAACACGACTGTCCAAAACCTTAGGGGTGCAGGAAAACTGGTCATAATAGGAAACTATGAAGCACTACGGGCCGACCTCAAGAAGTGAGAAAACCCTCCAATAAACAAGCCAACCCTACACCTAGAGGAGCTGGAAAAAGAGCAAAAGGAGAAGCATAATAAAGATTAGAGCAGAAATAACTGATACAGAAACTAAAAAAAAAA
>NW_023253960.1:0-2198 GCF_002007445.2 Ailuropoda melanoleuca | reverse complement strand
ACAGCCAGCGAGAGAGGGAACACAAGCAGGGGGAGTGGGAGAGAAAGAAGCAGGCTCCCAGCGGAAAAGCCTGATGTGGGGCTCGATCCCAGAATGCCGGGATCACGCCCTGAGCCGAAAGCAGATGCTTAACCGCTGTGCCACCCAGGCGCCCCGGCCAATGAATTTCTGAAGAGAATATTGGGGGACTAATAATTGAATATAGGGATGTGTGGGAATTTTCTAGAAGTGAAGAAAAGCAAACATCTTTATATTAGAAAGGCACAGTGAGTCCTAAGCAGAGTAAATAAACTCCTATCTAGCCACACATGGCAAAACTATAATATATTACACACAGAGGAATTCTTAAACACGATCAGAAGATAAAAAGAAAATTCACCACAAAAGAACACAAGGCAGATCGACAACCAACTTCTTTGCAACAAAAATCTACAACATATGAAGTTTAATACCATAAGAATGATGCCATCAACCCAGAATTCCATGCCTGGCTACGGTGGATATTTTCTCATGTGGGCTACCCAGCTTCCAGGAACACCTCTCATGTGAGGAACTCCTGGGCAGGTGGGAATCAAGACCCCGTCTCCCATCAGAGGGCTCCTGCCTTTGTCCCCTGGCCACTGAGTACAGGCTCTTGACTTCATTAAAACCATGCAGACCCCTTCCCCCCACCCAGCTTTGAGGGAGTGACCCCTAGGGGAAACCAAGAATGGGTGGCATGGCAGCAAGTGTCCCGGGTGATGGCATCCAAACCACATTGTCCTTGTGACCAGCTCTGAGCTGGATCACTTGATTCCCTATGTGTGGTTCTCAAGCCTTCTTGCTGGTTGGATGGGTTCCTGAGACGTTTATTTTTCATTTTAATTTGAGTCTGCTTCTCTTCCATGGAGTCAAGGAAAACCTTCTTCACTGGCTAAATGATCATTCAGTAGTTAGGGGAAAGGGAGCATAGGGTGCAAGGGGAGGGGTCACCATCTACAGGGCTTGGGGGCCTGTCTCTCTGGTAAGGTGTCTTCTAAGCAGAGGCCTGCAGGAATGTTGGGAGTGAGGCAGGAGGCTCTCTGGCGGGGGCGGGGGGTAGAATCTGAATGGTGGGAACCGTAAATGTGAAGTCCCGGGTGGCTTGTCGTAGAACAGCCTGGTGAAGGCCACTCTGTGTTCCTTAAAAAGCCCCACCTTCCGTCTACCTTCTGGGCACACGGCTGGTGGACATCTCCCACTGCAGTTGGGTGCGGCCTCAGCCCCGTTCACACCCTTGGGGAGAAGGGAGGTGATTGCTCCCTGCCTGGCCCTGCTGACCTCACCTGTAGCCCTCCGTCCTTGCCCCTCTTCCTCTTCCGCCAGCTGCAACTCTAAAGAGTCCATGGCCCTCGTTCCTTGCCCTCTTGAAGCTGTCCTGGGGTAGATGATAAGTTCTATGATCCCCTACTTAGAGTCTCCATCTGGAATTTTCCTGCCCGACCTCAGTTGGCTTGGGTCCCCACAAAGTAAACATGCCCCCAAATGCCTTCTCTGTGCGGGGGAACCATGATCTCCCCAAAGTCCAGCTTGGAATCGTTAGCCATGTGAAAGGCAGGGATTTCTGGGATACATTTCCTTCCCAGGTCGGTGGACACATGCAGTGTGACATTATAAGGAACATTATATCCTGGCAGAGCTAGGAAAACCATGAAATTGCTTGACACTTTCAACTTGCGGCTCCCTCCACAGGTTCGGGATGGGGGCTGGCCACCAGGAAGACCAACCAAGATGGCCCAGCGAAGGACTCTGCTTCCACCTTCACCAGAAGTTCTGTCTATGAGCCTCCCGCGAACCGGACTCTCTCAATGCTCAACAAAGAGAACTTTCTCTGTAAGAACAGCTATTTCTTTTAGAGCTAGACATTGGCATTTTTGTTGTTAAGTAGAGATTGGGGCAGAGAGAGGAAAGGGAGGGATTCGACTCTCCTGTTTTTCCTCCTACCGACACTTCCAAGTCGTGCTTGGGTTTCCTTATGAGTCCATGTTAAGTGCTGGCAGAAACTGTATAAATATTCGTGAAGGTCAGTGCTCCTCAAAATATCTGTGTCTGTCACTCAGGGGTCAGTGGCCTGGGTCCTACAGTGGAATTACACTGCCATGCTCTGGTTTGGTTTTTTTTTTTTTTTTTTTAAGATTTTATTTATTTATTTGACAGAGATAGAGACAGCCAGCGAGAGA
>NW_023253959.1:0-2187 GCF_002007445.2 Ailuropoda melanoleuca | reverse complement strand
GGGAGCCTGCTTCTTCCTCTCCCACTCCCCCTGCTTGTGTTCCCTCTCTGGCTGGCTGTCTCTCTCTGTCAGATAAATAAAGAAAATCTTAAAAAAAAAAAAGAATATATTTATTGGTGCTCAAAGAAATTTTTATATCACCACAGAATTTCTTGGTAAGATGTTTCAGGAAGTTGTGTGTGCAAGGCTTCTTATTTGTTATACTCAAGTAGGTAGGCCTCTCTCAGTTGAAACTTACAACTGAGTACACACTGACTAGACCTCAAATAGCTGACATTAGAATTCATGCTCAAAATATTGCCTTTTTTCCCCAGTGAATACTATAAGCATCTAATTATTGTGGTTGTCATCAGTAATTTAGAGAGGTGTACCATATTTCACATAACTGTTAAAAAAATAAGATTTATACAAGTGAAGTATATCATATCAGTCTCACCAGGTATTTGTGGCCTAATGGAAGTCATTGGGGTTTTAATCTTGACCTGATTGTTTTGCCGTGTGATCTTAGGCAAGTTATTCTAACTCTGTGAGTCCCAATTTCTTCATCTATACAATGAAGGTAAAAAATATCTGACTTTACTGGGGAGGTTTATATAAGAAAATGCATCTAAATTCCTTAGCCAGCAATTGACTTATTGTTCCTCCAAATGTTAACTGTAATAGCAATTTAAAAAAATCACCATGGATATTATTACTGTTAGTCTCAATTATTTTTCTTGTAAAATGGGGATAATAATACCTATACTGCACTGAGAAATAAATGAGCCATACATAAATGTCTGGTATGCAAGAGGAACTCAATTGAAATTATCTCCCTACCCCTTGTAGACAAATCAGAACTTGAATTTATCTCTCCATTCAGTTGTAGGACAGTTGACACTGTTCTGGATAAGTCCTTTAGACTCCATAAGAGTCCTTTAGATTCTGAATTTTAGAGAATAAATCTGTAAATTTTCAGTGTTAGATGAGCGATACTTGGTGTTCAGTATTTCTTCAGCCAAACTCTTTTCTACAGTTGCTTCTGTTTTTGGGTTATTGAGTTGACTGAACCAGTTAGAAACCATACCAGCTGTAAACACTCTCAAGTATCCAGCAGGCAGTGTAGTCTTTATCTTCTTACGTAGAGTTAGCTTTGTCTGACCCTATAGCCCGTGCTCTATCAAATTCTACAGATTAATTTACTTCCTGTTCTTTATCACAGGTACATAGGACATCTGTTATCTATAATGGGAGCTGTACAAATAGGTTCTGATTAGTTGAGATTCCTGGATTTTCTCTGTTTTGTGTGCAGATTTAGCATTCGTATTATGCTACCCTGGGTAATGTCCATTGCCATTTCCCAAGAGTATAATTAATAAGCGCTCAGCTGTTTGGCAACAGTATTAGATGCCCAAGTCAAGAGGCTGGCTGTCACTGTGGAAAACAGTATGGAGGTTCCTCAAAAAGTTAAAAATTGAACTACCCTCCTATCCAGTAATGGCAATACTGGGTATTTAGCCAAAAGATACAAAAACACTAATTCAAAGGGATACATGCATCCCTATGTCTATAGCAACGTTGTTTACAATGGCCAAGATATGGAAGCAGCCCAAGTGTCCATCAATTGATAAATGGATAAAGAAGAGGTGGTAGATATATACAATGGAATATTACTCAGCCATTAAAAAGAATGAAATCTTACCATTTGCAACAACATGGACGGAGCTAGAGAGTATAATGCTGAGTAAAATAAGCCAGTCAGAGAAAGACAAACACCACATGCTCTTATTCATATGTAGAATTTAAGAAATGAAACAAATGAGCAAAGGACAAAGAGAGAAAGAGACAGAGACAGAGAGAGAGAGAGGCAAACCCTGAAACAGACTCTTAACTGCAGAGAACAAACTGATGGTTGCCAGAGGGGGTGGGGTGGAGGAATGGTTGAACTAGGTGACAGGGATTAAGGAGTGCACTTGTTGTGAGCACTTAGGAATGTATAGAATTGAATCACTGTATTGTACACCTGAAACTAATATAACACTGCATGTTAGTTATATTGGAATTAAAAACCTTATTTTAAAAAGTTAATAAAAAAAAAGCGGTGGCTATCAACTGAAGCAGGTCACAGTACTACAGGCATTGACATTTCCTGTATCAAGTCTGAGTCTCAAAGTGAAGTTTTTTTTTTTTTTTTTTTTTTTGGGGGGG
>NW_023253958.1:0-1678 GCF_002007445.2 Ailuropoda melanoleuca | reverse complement strand
CAACAAGATATCAAAATATAATGAGTCTGAGATGGGGGTGGCAGAGGGAAGGGAAAGAGGAGGACAGGGGGCTGCAGGAACCACATGAAAAAACTTGCTGAATAATTAGAGAGAGAAGTAAATGTCACCCATGATACTAGTAATCACTGAGCACTTACTATGCATTGGGTACCTCATAAATACTCTATGGGTATCTTATTTAATCCTCAGAGTACCCTTATGAGGAAGAGACTCATTATACAAATGAGGAAATGAGGCACGGAGAGGTTAAATAACTTTCCCAAGACACATATGTAATAAGTGACAGACTGGGGACTGTACTCCTGAGCCGTGCTCTCATCGACTGTGCTATGCCTGGCGTGAGCGGCTGGGGAGATGGTAGTGCTGTGAGGGGAGACCTGAACACAGGCTGGGCAGCAGGTTTGAATGGGGGAGCATGGCTAGTTCTGCANCTGCCCTCATTAAATTGGAGGTAATGGAAGGGGAAGCTTGTGGAAGTCTGGAGGTCAGCAGAGAGGACAAGTCTTGCAGTGCAGATTGGGAGTGCTTAGAGCACAGATGGCGGCGGGGCCAAGCGGGTGGAGAGAGTGCTCAGGAAGAAGAGTACATGAGAATAAAAGAGAGACCAGCTGCAGACCCTAAAGAAGGTTCTCGCTTAAGATGTGGGAGGTAGGATGAGAACCAGGGAAGACAACCAAAAGGCTCTGCGTGATAGGAGAGGAGCCCACAGGTTGCTGAGTTAGGAAATGGTTGCAAAAGGAAGTTCCAAGAAGGAGGGTGAGAAGTGGTGTCAGTGACTGGCTCTGAGCTAATTGTGACCCCCATGGAGAATTCTAAGGGGTGCAATCTGTGAAGTGGACTTAAAGGTTTACTCTTTTCTTAAAAAGACTCTTTCGGGATAGAACTGACATAATAAACTATATGACTTGGTAAGTTTTGACCTATGATGCCTGTGAGCTCATCATCACAATCAAATGATGGACCTATCCATCACCCCAAGTTTTCTTGTGTTCCTTTCCCATCTCTATCTCCCACCCATCCTGCTCCCCTAATTTGTAGTCAACCCTTGATCTATTATCTGTTACTATGCGTTAGTTTACATTTTTTAGAATTTCATACAGATGGGATCATACAGTATGTCTCTTTTTGGCCTAGCTTCTTTCACTTGGCATAATTATTTTGATATTCATCTATGTTGTTGTGTGCATCAATACACAGCTTTTTATTGCTGAATAGCTTTTCATTGTGTGGATATCATTTTTTACCCATTTATCTGTTGGTGGACATTTGGGTTGTTTTCCATAGTAGGCTACTACAAATAGAGCTGCTACGAACATTCCTGTATAATTCTTTTTATGGACATGTGCTCTCGTTTCTCTTGGGTAGATAACCTAGGGATCAAATGGCTGGATTACATGGTAAGTGTATGTTTAACTTTTTAANAGAAACTGTCAACCTGTTTTCCAAACTAGTTATGTCATTTTATATCTCTTCCAGCAGTGTTATAAGAATTTTAGTTTCTTTACATACTTATCAACGCTTGGTATGGTCAGTTTTTTGGCAATTCCAGTGATAGTAGTAGACTCTTACTGTGGTTTTAGTATGCATTTCCCTAATTATGTTGAACATCTTTTCATGTACCTGTTTGCCATTTTATGTATCTTATTTCATAAAGTGT
>NW_023253957.1:0-2182 GCF_002007445.2 Ailuropoda melanoleuca | reverse complement strand
GAGCCTGATGTGGGGCTCGATCCCATAACGGCGGGATCACGCCCTGAGCCGAAGGCAGACGCTTAACCGCTATGCCACCCAGGTGCCCCCACCCCTGGGGTTTCTCTTGACAGCACAGTGATGCTGCATGTGTGCCAGCGGAAAAGCAGTTTCGTGATACTGTTTATCCCCGATGGTGACAGATTTCCCTCTCTCCACTATGTTTCAACCACATCCTGATGGTTATATCCAAACAGTCACTTTAAAATCCCTCAAATGATCTCTCTTTGGTGCAAAAACCCTCAGGGTCTCATGAAGTTACACAGCCTGTTGTTCTGGGGGAGCAACTACTCTGCTCTTAAATTCACGCAGCGCCCAGGGGTCGAACAGGTTCACTTCCTTTAAGTGAATGTTTGAATGGCATTTGCATGTTTATGACTCATGGGAATAAATTACAGATAATAAAGGTCTCTGGGACCCATGCTAAAATAAAAAGGAAATCACTTAAGAGACCAAACACAAGTTCAGAATTGTTCTGTAGCAGTTTTCTAATGTTAGGAATCGGCTCCCCACACTCTCCATGATTTGTCTACAACAGATTCCAGGGTTGTGTAAATTGTCACCAATATTGTTTGCACTGTTTCCTTCTGAATTTTCACCAATACCTGCGGCATGGCTGTGGGATTGTACCCAAGTCTTGGCTACATTGTTTGACTCCATATGTGTTTAGCACCCGGAGCTCAGGGCGACTGTTATGCTCTAGAGAAATTCATGGATTCTTCCAGCTCTTGTCCTTTCTGATGAGCGTGGGGTGCACACCCTCAGCTCAGGGGATGCATGATTGCAGACACCCAAAATGTCAGTCGGGCTCACATGAAGCACAGTTCTTTTTATTTGCTTACGTTTTATTTATTAGTTTCAGAGGTAGAACTTAGTGATTCATCATTTGCATCTCACACCCAGTGCTCATTACATCACATGCCCTCCTTAAGGCCCATCCCCCAATCACCCAACCCCCCCTTCCCCCCAGCAACCCTCTATAGTTAGGAGTAGTCTGTTTCTTGATTTGTCTCTCTCTCTCTCATACCTTTGCTTTTTTGCTTTGTTTCTTACATTCCACATACGAGTGAAATCATGATATTTGTCTTTCTCTAATGACTTTTTTCACTTAACATTTAGTCTCTAACTTTAGCCATATGGTTGCAATGGCAGGATTTCTTTCTTCTTTATGGCTGAATAATATTCCTTTATCGTATATATCTCTCACATCTGCTCTATCCAGACGTCAGTGGATGGACACAGGCTGCTTCCATAGTTTGGCTGTAGTGAGTAAAGCTGCTGGAGACATAGTGGTGCACGTGTCCCTTTGAATTTACTCTTTTGACATTTTGGGGGTAAATACCCAGTAGCACCACTCCTGGATCATAGGCTAGTTCTGTTTTTAACTTTTTGAGGAAACTCCATACTGTTTCTACAGTGGCTGCCCCGTTTTGCATTCTAACCAACAGTGCAAGAAATTTCCTCCTTCTCCATATCCTCACTCTCACTTGTTGTTTCTTGCGTTGTTGAGTTTAGCCATCCTGGCAGGTGTGACATGATACCTCATTGTGGTTCTGATGTGCATTTCGCTGATGATGAGTCGTGCTGAGTATCTTTCCATGTGTCTGGTGACCGTCTGGATGTCTTCTCTGGAGAAATTTTGTTCATGTTTACTGCCAATTTTTAATTGGATTATTTGGTTTTGGGTGTTACACGTATACAATCTGTATATATTTTGGATACTAGCCCTTAATCAGATATGTCATTTATAAATATCTTCTTCTACTCAGTAGGTTTTCTTTTAGTTTTGAAATAATTCTTTTTTCTTCAAAAAACTTTTTTCAAAATTATATTTTTAGCTTTTAAATTATGTTTTAATTTTAATTCCAGTATAGTTAACATACAGTGTTATACTAGTTTCAGGTGTACAATATACTGATTCAACACTGCTGTCATCACAGATATACTCCTTGTTCACCAACACCTATGTAGCCCGTCCCCCTACCATTTTTCCTGTGGTACAAGTCAGCACAGAGAAGGCTAGGGGATTCTCAGATTCTGTGTCCCTTCCTTCACAGCCCTGCTCTGGCTTTAGGACTGTCATTTGGTAGCATGTCTGCAGTGTGTGGAGTGTAGGTTCTAAACAGACCCCACGCATCACGCT
>NW_023253956.1:1249-3322 GCF_002007445.2 Ailuropoda melanoleuca | reverse complement strand
GACCTAAATGTATTTTACCCTTTGAAACTTTTGCTGCATTATAGTAGGTAAAACAGATCACATACAAAATACGCCTTGCGTCATGTACTGTTCAGATAAAATACTGTCCTCTAGAGTCATAATAACTAACAGGGGGGCTCACAGACTTAAGGAAAACAGCACGCACCCTCACATCGGTGCTTCCCTGGTCTGCACAGAATCACACGTCAGCACCACCCGCCGCGTCACAGCTGACACTCCCACGTCACTGGCACTAACGCGTGACACCCTCAATGTCTGTGACATGAAGGCGACAGAAAACGACTGTCACACTGGTGTCGTCGTACTAGGGCCTGACATCTGAATGGATTTATCAGCATTGATGTTAATAGGCTTTTCTCTGAGCTAAAGTTGTGTTTTTCCCGCAGTTGCCCACCTACTTCCATGAAAAAGCTGTGATACAGTCCAGCCACAGACCTCCTAAGAGAGCCACGGTCACGATGCAAGAAGAAGGGATATGCCTCCAACAGATTGCTAGAAAAATGCTAAACTGGGGGGGAGTTAAGATGGCAGAGGAGTAGGGGACTCCTTTTTCAGCCGGTCCCCTGAGTCGAGCTGGATAGGTACCAGACCAGCCTGAACATGCACGGTATCAGCCTGAGACGCAGGAAGATACATCTGGATCTCTACAAATGAACACCTCCAGTGCTGAGTATTGAGGTAAGAAGCAGGGAGACATGAAACCGCGCACAGATATCAGAAGATAAATGGAAGGGGGAGGGAGCCACCGCGTTCAGGCACCAGGAAGCGGTAGCCACCTGCACGGGGGAGCGGGCGGACTCTCGGACGACACCCCCAACACAACAGACTGGGACCGTGATCCGGGAGCGAGCGCCACCAGACTGATATGGAGCTCCGGTGTGCTCACTGGATTCAGACTGAGACCGGGAGCTCCGGGAGTGCGCGGGGTTGGCTGGCAGCTGGCGGTTGGCGGTGTTAGAAACACAAAGGACAGGGGCGCCTGGGTGGCACAGCAGTTAAGTGTCTGCCTTCGGCTCAGGGCGTGATCCCGGCGTTAGGGGATCGAGCTCCACATCAGGCTCCTCCGCTATGAGCCTGCTTCTTCCTCTCCCACTCCCCCTGCTGTGTTCCCTCTCTTGCTGGCTGTCTCTATCTGTTGAATAAATAAATAAAATCTTAAAAAAAAAAAAAAGAAAAGAAACACAAAGGACAGAGACGCGCCGGCCCTGGAAGTGAGGGCTGGGACACCGGGTGTGGGGCGCACATCCTGGGATGCTGCAGGGTTGAGCAGCACCAACAGTAACAGAGTTAAAGTGGCCAGAACATCAGTGGTCCCCGATCCCTCTGTTCTGAGACAGAGGCTGAAATTCAGCTGCTGCTGCTCTGACACGCAGAAGAGGCACAACAAACCGCCAGGGAAAGCCACCAGAGAACAAAAGCCTGGAAATACCAGCTCACAGCGTGCCCATTCCCATCCCCCCTCTCAGAGGACATGGAGACTCTACCCAAACAGGGTTGCCTGAGTATCGGTGCGGCAGGCCCCTCCCCCAGAAGGGAGGCTGAGAAATCAAGAAGCCCACAACCTGGGGCGCCTGGTAGCTCAGTCATTGAGCGCCTGTCTTTGCTCAGGCCATGATCCCGGCGTCCCAGAAAGGAGTCCCTCATCGGGCTCCTCTGCTGGGAGCCTGCTTCTTCCTCTCCCACTCCCCTGCTTGTGTTCCCTCTCTTGCTGGTTGGCTCTCTGCCACATAAATAAATAAAATCTTTAAAGAAGAAGCCCACATCCCTAAGATCCCTATAAAACAAGGGCGCAAGGCCTGGGTCCCAGTCAATAATTTGGGCTCTGGACAACCCCGCAACCTCTCCTCATCAGAATGACGAGAAGGAGAAGTCCTCCCCAGCAAAAAAGAGACAATGAGTCTGTGGCCTCTGCCACAGAAATAATGGATATGGATGTCACCAAATTATCAGAAATGGAATTCAGAGTAACAATGGTCAAGATGATGAGTAGACTTGAAAAAAGTATTAACGAAAATATTACTGAGAATATAGAATCCCTAAGGGCGGAAATGA
>NW_023253956.1:545-1196 GCF_002007445.2 Ailuropoda melanoleuca | reverse complement strand
GAGCCAAATGCAGTCAAAACTAGAGGCTCTGACAGCCAGGGTCACCAAGGCAGAGGAACATATTAGCGAATTGGAGGATGGGTTAGTAGAAGAAAAAATTAAAATAGAAGCTGGACTTAAAAAAATCCACACCCACGAATGTAGGTTACGCGAGATTACTGACTCAATGAAATGATCCAATATCGGAATCATCGGCATCCCCGAGGGGGTGGAGAGAAACAGAGGTCTAGAGGAGATATTTGAACAAATTGTAGCTGAAAACTTCCCTAATCTAGCGAGGGAAACAAACATTCATGTCCAAGAGGCAGAGAGGACCCCTCCCAAGCTCAACCACGACAAACCTACGCCACGTCACGTCATAGTGCAATTCGCAAATATTAGATCCAAGGATACAGTATTGAAAGTGGCCAGGGCAAAGAAATTTCTCACGTACCAAGGCAAAGGTATCAGAATTATGTCAGACCTGTCTACACAGACCTGGAATGAGAGAAAGGTTTGGGGAGGGGGCATTTTTAAAGCTCTTTCAGAGAAAAACATGCAGCCAAGGATCCTTTATCAAGCAAGGCTATCATTCAGAATTGATGGAGAAATAAAGACGTTCCAGAATTGCCAGTCATTAACCAATTTCGTAACCATGAAACCAGCCCTACA
>NW_023253956.1:0-182 GCF_002007445.2 Ailuropoda melanoleuca | reverse complement strand
AAAAGGCCCCAAGAGTGATACAGAACAGAAAGTCACAACTGATACAAACAAAGACTTTACTGGCAACATGGCATCATTAAAATCATATTTCTCAGTATTCACTCTTTTTTTTTTTTTTTTAAAGATTTTTTATTTTATTTATAAGACAGAGATAGAAACAGCCAGCGAGAGAGGGAACACAA
>NW_023253955.1:0-2041 GCF_002007445.2 Ailuropoda melanoleuca | reverse complement strand
CATCAGAGCTGTGAGTGTATCCTCCGCTGGCTCTGACATGGCAGGTGGCATCAGGGGCCCTTCAGGGACCTCCAGAGCTAGTGCTGCAGCGTGCGGGGACGCCGGGGTGCAAAAGGTACAGGTGGCTCTTCTAGCTCCTGACAGGGAGTCAGAGCTGTGAGTATATCCTGCTGTGGCACTGAAATGGCAGGTGTCATCACAGGCACTTCAGGGACCTACATGGCTGGTGCCGGAGCCTGCTCAGGCTCCCGTGCTGTCAAAGGTGCAGATGGCTCTTCTAGGACCTGACAGAGAGTCAGAGCTGTGAGTATATCCTCCTCTGGCTCTGAAATGTCACGTGGCCTAAGGGGCTCTTTAGGGACCTCCATAGTTAGGACTGGAGCCTGCTTGGGCTCCGGGGCTGCCAAGGGCGCAGGTGGCTCTTGGAGCTTCTGACAGGGAGTCAGAGTTGTGAGTATGTCCTGTGCCATCTCTGACAGGCCAGGTGGCATCAGGGGCCCTTCATTGACCTCCATATCTGGTGCTGGAGCCTGCTCCGACTCTGGGGCTGCCATAGATGCTGGTGGCTCTTGCAGCTCTTGACAGTTCCTCAGATCTGTGAATGTATCCTCCACTGGCTCTGACATGGCAGGTGGCATCAGGAGCCCTTCAGGGACCTCCATAGCTAGTGCTGCAGCGTGTGTGGTTCCCAGGGCTGCAAAAGTTGCAGGTGACTCTTCTCGCACCTGACAGAGGGTCAGAGCCGTGAGTATATCCTCTGTTGGCTCTGACATGGGACATCACCTGAGGGGCTCCTCAGGGACCTCCGTAGCTGATGTTGCCGCCTGTTCGGGCTCCGGAGCTGCCAAGGGCGGAGGTGGCTTTTGGAGCTCCTGGCAGGGAGTCAGAGCTGTATGTCCTGGGTCGGCTCCGACAGGGCAGGTGGCATCAGGGGCACTTCAGGGACCTCTGTAGCTGGTGCTGGATCCTGCTCGGGCACCTGGCTTTCCAGAAGTGCAGGTGGGTCTTCAAGCTCCTCACAGAGAGTCAGAGCTGTGAGTATATCCTCCACTGGCTCTGAAATTGAAGGTGTCATCACGGGCTCCTCAGGGCCTTCCATGGCTGGCGCTGCAGCCTGCTCAGGCTCTGGTGCTGCCAAGGTCGCAGGTGGCTCTTGGAGCTCCTGACAGGGAGTCAGAGCTGTGAGTATGCCCTGGGTCGGTTCTGACAGGGCAGGTGGCATCAGGGGCACTTCAGGGACCTCCATAGCTGGTGCTGGAGCCTGCTCAGGTTCTGGGGCTGCCACAGATGCCAGTGCCTCTTGCAGCTCATGACCGTTCGTCAGAGCTGTGAGTGTATCCTCCGCTACTCTGACATGGTAGATGGCATCAGGGGCCCTTCAGGGACCTCCATAGCTAGTCCTGCAGCGTGCAGGGATGCTGGGGCTGCAAAAGGTGCAGGTGGGTTTTCAAGCTCCTGACAGGAAGTCAGAGCTGTATGTCCTGCGCCGGCTCCAACAGAGCAGGTGTCATCACGGGCTCTTCAGGGACCTCCATAGCTTTTGCTGGAGCCTGCTCCAACTCTGGGGCTGCCATAGATGCCAGTGGCTCTTGCAGCTCTTGACAGTTCATCAGAACTGTGTGTGTATCCTCTGCTGGATCTGACATGGCAGGTGGCATCAGGGGCCATTCAGCGACCTCCATAGCTAGTGCTGCAGCGTGTGCGGTTCCCGGGGCTGCAAAAGGTGCAGGTGACTCTTCTCGCACCTGACAGAGGGTCAGAGCCGTGTGTATATCCTCTGTTGGCTCTGACGTGGGACGTGGCCTAAGGGGCTCTTCGGGGAACTCCGTAGCTGGTGCCGCAGCCTCCTCGGGCTCCAGCGCTGCCAAGGGAGGAGGTGGCTCTTGGAGCTCCTGACAGGAGTCAGAGCAGTGAGTATGTTCTGCGCTGGCACCGACAGGGCAGGTGGCATCAGAGGCCCTTCAGGGAGCTCTCTAGCTGTTGCTGGATCCTGCTCAGGCTCCTGGCTTTCCAGAAGTGAAGATGGGTCTTCAAGCTCCTC
>NW_023253954.1:0-2028 GCF_002007445.2 Ailuropoda melanoleuca | reverse complement strand
CTCGACCCCAGATCCAAACACGAATGACCTCTACTTTTTTTTCAGCCCAGATCTAGGCAGATGGCAAGGCCTTTGAATCTTCACCTCCAGGACTTGCTCCGAGTCCCTGGGCAAGCCCCCCTCCAAACATACCCACTAATACCCGTCTCAGCCATTTGGCATCAGAGCGTGCGGGTCACGAACATAGATTCTCTACCTGCCAGCCTGGCTCCAAACCCTGGTTCTGCCATTGACTGGCAGTAAGATCCTAGGCGAGCTACTTAACTTCTGCGGGCCTCAGTTTCTTTACCTGTAAAATGTGGACAGTATTAGCACCTTTTTCGGGGGAAATACTACATGTTGGAATAATGAAATTAGTTCACAGACATAACCACAGAAGTGCCACAGGGACGTCTGCTGCTACTGCTACTATTATTAGGAGCTGTCTGTCTCCCACTCTGGCCCGGGAGCAAGCTAGCAGGGGGCTTGGGTCTGACGCTCACTATGCCCGCAGCCCCAGCACGTGCCCGGGCCTGGCCGGCTTGGAAGGCACGGCTGCTGGATGAAACGGAATGTGGTGTGTGAGCTTCAAGACGTGCCTCAGGGGAAGAGGAAAAGTGGCTTGTTTTCCTGCACAAACCCCTCCCTCTCCTGCCCTGAGAGGGCCTCCCGGCCGCTTGCACCTCCCAAGCGGCTGTTGGGTACATAGGTCACCCTAGAGCTCTGTGGCAGAGGGGCCGCGTGACATGCCTGGCCCCCTCCATTAACACCACTGTCAGTCATGTCACGGTCAATCTATTCCCGGCCATGGAGAAGGGTCTGAGCTGCCTGGCCATGCTGCAGGGAAACCATCTGGGGCTCAGCCTGCGAGGGGGGAATGGGGGTCTCTGAGCCGGGCTGCCCTCCTCACTGTCCCTGACAAGGCTGGGTTCTGAGGGTGCAGGGTTGTCGGGGGTCAGCTGGACCCCCAACAATCTCTGGGTAGTGGGGCCAGAGATCCCAATTCCCCCCACCCTGGGAGACTTGAACTGCTAGCTCTCCCATCCCCCAGCCTCGAATTTCCCCTCCTTTCCTGTCACCTCTCCCTATCTCAGCCATTCTTCCAGGAACCAATACCTGCTCCCCCCACTCCCCCGCCCCTGGCACCTCCCAGCCTTCCCCAAGCCTCCTTCACACCCTACTGGTCCAACCAGATTGTCCTTCTGCTCCCCAACCCCCCAGAAGCCCCAGGACCCGGCCGGATATGTAACCGAGCTTCGTTTGGCTGGAGTGCCTATTTTTGTCTCCAGATTCATTTTGCACAATTATTTAGCTATCTAAAATGCAGATGTGTACACATCTGAGCTCCCTGGGGTCAGACTAGAGGCCCCCCAGAGATGGAAACGCGGCTCCATTCCCCTGAAAGCCACACAGCTACGGGCATAGCGTTGAGCGCATACTAGTTGCTCAGTGACCGCCTGTGGAACAGACTGGCCGATCAGTCCGAGCTAAGAGGCAGGAAAAGGAGCCACCTCATCTCCTGGATCAGCCACCTCATAGGGCAGCCAGAGGGTTTCCTGGAGGGAGACGGGGGTGTCTGAAGGCCATCGGTGCTGTCATTCCCTCTCCACCCCACATACACACCCAGTCAGGAGCCACTGTGAGCAGAGTCCCAGGGAGCCCCCGCCAACGGCATCAGCCAGGATGCCCTGAGGGGTCTGTTGGGACACCCCAGTGTCCCTGTCTGGGTGGCCAGCAGGGGCCCAGCTTCCTCGAGGCTTCCCCGGGCAGCCCGACCTGTGTCCCATCCCGTCTGGCAGCTCCTCTGGCGGCAACAGCGATCACCGGGAATCCAGGCCGGGTTCTCGTGACTTCGCACAGACCGATGCCATCACACAGCACCTACTGCCCCCCACTCCCCGGCACTCGGCACAACACGTTATATGTTTCTTCGTGTTTTTATCGGATTCATGTCTGCCCCCCCCCACGAGAACGTAAACTCCACAAGGTTGGGTGAAGGGTAAAGACCGTGTGTTTGGTTTCCTGCTGATATCCCAGCATCTAGCGCGG
>NW_023253953.1:0-1991 GCF_002007445.2 Ailuropoda melanoleuca | reverse complement strand
TGAATGCTGGTGCATAAATGCGGGTGCTGTTGGAATAAAGTAATTGAAAGCAGGTAAGTTTTGTGATGGGGAACCATGAGGATGGAGCAGTTTGGAGGAGGATATGCCTTTCACTTAGGAATGAGGACTTAGAACATAAAAATAAGTGTTTGTGGAGGACAAGGATCTCTGTGGTCCACTTACACCACCCAAAGCTCAAATCAACTATCTCCTGTCCTCTCTCTATCTTTTGTTCTTTCTTCCTCCTCAGCTGCATCTTCTCCAAACTTACCTTTGCAGTTGGCTTTTAAGGGAGTAAGATTTTATCCATTCAAGCAAAGTTCAAATTTTAACAAGATCCCACAGATAAAAAGACTTCAAGGTTTCAGGTGTACAGAAGATACTTTTAAACACGATGTTATTTGCATAGATCATTCCAAGGTTCCTAGGGGTAGAGTCGATTCACCTAGTCCATCCAAATGTCAGTTGTCTTCCAAATGTTCAAAATCACCCAGATATAATTGGAAAATATTTTGTAATTGTCAGAAATGTGATAGAACTGATCTAACTACATGAAACCAGTTATGCAATCTGGCAAGTATGACAGGATTTTCCAATTTCCCAACAGTGCTAACACTGAAATATTTTCATCGTGGTAGAAAATCGTAGCAAAGAAAAACCTATGAGGATCAACTTTTTTGAGAGACCAATCATTATCTTGTCCTGATAACTTGGGCCTTCTCCAATTTTTGTTTTGTTATATGTCTGTAATATGCTGTCTAGGGCACCCCTTAGATTTGCCACATGGACAGTCATTTATGTTTCTTCTTGAAAACCGTGGGTCTGCTCACCAGAGTGAATGCTATGAACAATGATGCTTTCTGTGGGAACAAATGAAACAACAGTGAATGGAGGACACTCATAAAAGAATAAACATACAAATATTAATCCAACCTGTGGTCCTCAGACCACTCTCTGAAGTTTGGTTTTGCCACTGGTCAGCAGTGAGATACAATCAATCATTGTTTCATTCTGTGGATATTAATTCAAGTATTGATAGCTCTTTTGCGTTGGGAAATATACTGTCTAACTCTGTTGCCCATGCTATCCCAGGGTGCACAAAGAAAAGAAAGCACTGACGGAAGAGTCAAAATAGAAAGCAAAAGTTCTGATGTTGAGGCTGAAGGTTGTGGGGCAGTGGTGTGGAAAGGAAAGCTGTGTACAAAATGATGCCTGTTAATTCATATAGCAACTGCATTCATCCATTTGAGGCAATGCAAATGCATGATAAAAGTAAAATGACCAAATCCAATTATATGCATCAATTCTATCTTCTTGAGCAATTATCATTCTTTCGTAAACTGCAATTTTTGGCCACTTGTGTGTACCAACCCTTAATTGTCAGTAATTCTCTAGTTTTCTAGCATTTTGTAATGAGATATTTAGCACACAACACGGCTGCTGCCAGCTATTTACATTGTAGAATTGAATTACTAGACATACAAAAATCATGGGAAGCAGCCACTTAGAGCATTCTTAAGTATTTTGCTCTTTTAGTTGGTGTTTAAATACGGAAAATTATTGACAGGTTAATGGTAACCTTAAGGGTCTGGACCACGCTACTGTTCCCTTTCCAAGTCACAATCTCATCAATAATTATGGAGAGCTCTTTCCTGTATTAAATGATACCAGTATATACAAGGAAAATTATGACCACTTCTGCTGCAGTCAGACTCTCCATTTTTCTTAGAAATATAATTTTAAATAAATAGAAATAGAAACTAGTCATAACGTATAAGTAGTTCAAAAAATGACCGTTTGGACTTCCTGAGGACAGCAGTCTTGAATGAAGTTTTCTATTTAATCAAGTCATTAGGCTGGTGACATTATTCAGAATTCCTAATGTCATGGAGAATCCAGGATGGGTGTGGTTGGGAAGGCTCTGTAGATTGCTTCACTCTTTCTTTAAAAAGGAAGCCACTGGGGGCGCCTGGGTGGCACAGCGGTTAAGC
>NW_023253952.1:0-1981 GCF_002007445.2 Ailuropoda melanoleuca | reverse complement strand
TTTTTTTTTTTTTTTAAGAAATCTCTACACCCAGTGTGGGGCTTGAACTCACAACCCTGAGATCAAGAGTGACACACTCTTCAGACTGAGCTAGCTGGGCACCTCTGTTTATTCTTTTCTAACACTTTTAAATTGTTACATTTTTGTTTGAATTTTAGAGATACCAAAAGAGAGTAATTTTATGAACTTTTACCCTATGTAAAATTAGGATTTTCAAAGGACTTTCCCAGGATTTATGTTTCCTTTTTTCTCCCTTTCCTCCCCCTCATCCCTCTGCTTAGTGATACAGAGACAGGATACAGGTCCTGGGTGGTGAATAGAGAAAACAGGTCCTGTAAGGGCTATGCTAGGGCAGGTGGCAGAAATCAACTCTGTCGTGACTGTAACTCTCTGACAGCACAGAGAGGTTGAAAGAAGTATTCAACTGTCAAAGAAAACCATTTAAGAAGCAGGGGCCCTGATTTCAAACCTGGACACATAAAGCTTTATGGCCTAATAAAGTAAGCTATCTAAGAGAAAGGCCCAGATCATTGCAGTTAACATGAGCCACGTAGCAAAGTAAAAAGAACATAGCAACTGATGACAACTACAGCCAGTTTGACCATAAGAAGTAACTTTTCTAAAAAGAATGACCATCAGTCTGGTCAGCTTTATAAGTCACACTGAGTTCACTTATGTTTTCACAGACTGTAGCACTTCTCTATTTGTGAAGACCCTTTCTCCTGGAGTTTGGTGTCCTGTTGCTTCCATATTCCTCTGCTGCTGTAGTCCATTCCTATTTGCATCGTTGGCTGGCTTAATGAGAGAACCAGAGTGCAAGGTGGGGGGAACCAACACTCATAAACTTAAATACCCTCTGTGTGTCAGAGGTGTGCTGTAATCCTCACGTAGTCCCCAGCACAACCCCATGATATGTCACTGGCTCCACTTTACAGAAGGGATTGTTTGACCTGTAAGTTCATTTGTTTTCACCACATCATGAATGGTGTGCTTGAAGCACTAGGGGCCTCTAGGTAGAGCTGGCGGACATCTGGTCACAAAAGGAAGGAGGAGGTATGATGAGTGTTCATTTGCAGAGTGATGTATATAAATGACTGAGAACTTTATGGCCTTCCATTTGCTATTTGAAAAAGAGCAGAGAAAGCAATTCTCACCAAATGTATGTTCCTCATGGCAAAGCCAGTAAGTGGCCAATGCTGAAACTTTTTTTTTTTTTTTACCCAAGTCAACAAACAAATGTGCCTAGAACAGATAAGATTGGCCTTAGGATTCTGAAAAAATTCAGATTCACATGGAGAGCATTTGGTCAATATTTACTTTTTAATAACTTCTAAAGGATGATATTACTCAATTACTAGGGTGACCACTTAGAACAAAGGGAATACACAGGAGGCCTTCAAGCCCAATGCCAACCAGGATAGGCTTGTGGAACCTAAAATAAACCCATCACTTAAGAATAACCTATGGGAAATTCAGTCATTATTTCTGTAAGGGTGTAATCTGAAGAAATTATAATTATTTCATTTGTGAGAAATCTCTGAGGTGGGAAATAGGCAATATGAATAAAAGAAAACAGTGTATGTGATCCGTCTAATGCCTTAGACAATACTGAGAGCAAATGAATCAAGATGGAATTGGGAGAGGTCTACTGGGCTTTGGTAAACGAGAACTGGTTATATTCAGTTAAATCACCAAGGAAATCAGGCACTCAGAATTAAAGTACAATAAGATCTTGAAAATTACCTAATTCAATCCCTAATGTTATAAAATTGGACACTACAGTCCAGGGATGGTTCTAGAACACCAGATTCTTGACACCCAGGCCAGCATTCTTCTCCTACTTTATGATGTTGTATAACACATCCGTTAGAATCAGTTATGAAATATATACAACATTCTACTATATACCTACTTGCCACAAGTAGTTATAATAGATTAGAATGAAAATTACCTCAAGCGTCCCCAGGGCCAGATCAGAGCC
>NW_023253951.1:0-1980 GCF_002007445.2 Ailuropoda melanoleuca | reverse complement strand
AACCTTAGAAAGTATTTATAAAACTGTATACATATGATACCATTTGTATGCATGCACATATATTAAAATGTACACATGTACATATAATTTGAAAAGAGTGAAAGGGTATATAACAAAGTAGCTGGGATGATAGGATTATGGATAACTTCTATTTCCTTATTTTTCATTACCTATATTTTATAAATCATTCACAATAAATATATTCTATTTATCATAAAAATCCATTATTCGAATCAAAAACATTAAGCAGACCACAAATGCCCCCAATTTCACCAGTTTTTCACTTTATTTCTCAAAGTTAAATACTCTCAGATGACTAGAAACATAGTTAGAATGCCTCTTTCCATCTGATAAAAAGATTACTCACTGTAGTCCAATTTATGTTAACTCTGCTACCAAAAAAAAAAAAAAGAAAAGAAAAAACAGAAATGTAGCTTCTGTTTCTCGGTCAAAATCACAGTATTACCTCAACTCCAGCTGGACGATGGAAAAACAACATTTAGGATTGAAAGACCATCTTCATTTACATGCTGAGTTTTGGAAGAATATCGTAATTGGAAAAAAAAATTAAATACAACTAAAAATGATTTCCAGAACAGAATCTTGGTTCCCATGGTTGGCCCTCCTTTGGTCTGGTAACACCGCTGGGACCTTCTCCACGTGGCACAGGGGCCTATGCCCTCCCTGTCTCCTTCTCTTACTTCCTTTCTCCCATCTTACTTTCCCTTTTTCACTCGTCGGCCTATTTAAGCTGCTTCCGCCAAATTCAAGTCTAAACAACTGCTAGATCTCCAGGTCTAACAGAGAAGACTGTTGTCGGGCATACCATCCCGAAATCTTTAGCGCAGAAACTGACCTGGATGAACTCCGGCCAGCGAACTGTAGGCAGTGGGACAGACAATGAAAGAAGGAGGCAATTCTACCCGGTCTGCATTTCCTCTGGACCATTTTCACCAGCTGGATCTTAGGATGAGTTGATAAATAAGAGGTACAGAGACCATCCATGCTGGTGTGCCCCAGATGGTGGGATCTGCCAGGACACAGGCCTTTGAGTGCTAAAACCAGGATGGTCCCAGGCAAACTAGGGTAAGTTGGTCACCCTAGGCCTTCGGATGCACACACAGACTCATAGTCACATGTACTCACACACAGGATATCTCTCTCACATATACACACACACACACCCACACACCTGCACGTGTGCCTTGTCATAGCTGGTCCCTCTCTTTCCCTCGTTCTCTTTTCCAGCTAATTCTTACAAGTCACCTTGTCATCATGAGTGAATTTTCTCCATCTGAGTGCTTGTGTTCTCACAACTTTCCCTGGTTGGACAGGGGATATTCCTCTCTGAAATCTGAAAAGAGCATCCTGCCAATTTCATGTGTTTATGTTTTTACACAATGCAATCATCAGGTCAATAAAAGACTCTCCTTTCCCCCCAGAGAGGGATGGCCTTTTCCTGTTTTGATATTATCAGCATGTCTACAAATGACCTCTGACCCAGGTAGTAGGACCTCTGACCCTGGCAGTCATATGCGACAGGGTCCTGAGAATCACGAGGAACAGCATCCCCCATTCACTCAGAAAACACAGGACGTGGAGCAGGGATCCAGAAGCCCAAGCCCAGAATGGGGCCTCCTCATTCGAGAAGAGAGCCAGTGCTCAAGCCAGCTAGAAGCATTGCCCTTTGGTGGCTGCTCTGTGATTAGTGTTTAACTGCAGACAGCGCTTGTCTATGTAAAACTGAATCCTCTGAAAGCACCAGGCCACAATAAAGGACTTGCTCTCGCTGGGCACGTCCACAAAGCGCAAGTTATATGAAGATACTCGTTATTGCCTACAGCTGCTAGCAAGTTTTGGGGAAAAACTCTCCAAATCAGAATTAGAAGTGCTGAAATATTCCACAAGTGGTGGTAGTAAGTTAAATAATATAATTCTACGGGGAGTATTAAAGATTCCAAAATCTCTTCTGTTTTTTTT
>NW_023253950.1:0-1983 GCF_002007445.2 Ailuropoda melanoleuca | reverse complement strand
TATTGTAGATACCGTGAAGAAGGCAAAAGAAGACCTTCAGCTAGGACATGCAGATGGAGAGATGAGTTGTATTCAAATCTGGGAGATAGATAAGGACCACGAGCAGAGATTTCTGAGTCATGCATTGAATGAGCTTCGATGACGCTAAGTGAAGCAGCACAGTTTATCAGGAAGAGCCTGGAATTTGAAGGGAGAACGCCTGTGTTAGAGTCTCCATTCTGCCTCCTACGAGATGCCTGACCTCTGGCAATCTGTGTAACTGAGCTAAACCCAAGATCCTTTATCTCTTAAAGCGGAATGTCTCTCCTTCCTCCTCCACAGTGCTGTCCCAAGGCTAGCCGCGAAGTATTCCGACATGCTTCTTCATGTGCTACCAGAGTTTCTGTTGTTATCATCGTTACTGTTATAAACAAGTAGGCAGAGGAGGATCCATGAGGAGTTGACACCCTGGTTACTGGCTGCCACTTGGGAGACAGGCTTAGAAGTCCGAACTGGATGGGGCGCCTGGGTGGCACAGCGGTTAAGCGTCTGGCCGTCAGCTCAGGGCGTGATCCCAGCATGATGGGATCGAGCCCCACATCAGGCTCTTCTGCTATGAGCCTGCTTCTTCCTCTCCCACTCCCCCTGCTTGTGTTCCCTCTCTCCCTGGCTGTCTCTATCTCTGTCAAATAAATAAATAAAATCTTTAAAAAAAAAAAAAAGAAGTCCGAACTGGAATTTGGGGACCTTTCCCTATGGACGGATGCAGTGGCACAGATGCAAGAGACAGATGATAGTTAAGAACATCTCAAGATTGGCGTGCCTGGGTGGCTCAGTCCGTTCAACATCCGACTCTCAGTTTTGGTTCAGGTCATGATCTCAGGGTGTGGGATCGAGCCCCGTGTCTGGCTCAGCGCTTGGCAGGGAGTCTGCCTGAGATTCTCTTTCTCTCTCTTCTTCTGCATGATCTCCCCCCTGCCTCCCCCCGTCTCTCTCTCTCGAATAATTTTTTTTAAAAAAAGAACATATCAAAATAAGTAAAATTATATATAAAGAAAGGTTAAGTGGCTTCTTCTGAATCTTGGTTTCTTCTTCAGTAAAATGGAAATGATCATATACACATCATATTTGTATTCTGAGGATTAAATGAGATTTAAAAAATAGGCACAGAGCTCCTCACCACCGTTGTGGCACAGAATGACCATGAAAGAAGTTGGCCCAGTGACTACAGAGAAGCAGCCTAATTTTTTAAAAAGATTTTTATTTATTTATTTGACAGAGAGAGAGAGTACAAGTAGGCAGAGCAGCAGGCAGAAGGAGAGGGAGAAGCAGACTCCCCGCTGAGCAGGGAGCCCGACGTGGGGCCTGATCCCAGGACCCGAGATGATGACCTGAGCCAAAGACAGACTCCCAACCAACTGAGCCACCCTGGTGCCCCAAGAAGCAGCCTAATATTGTGGCTACTCGAGTTTGCTACCCTCTTCCTCCTCACCTAGAGGTAGACGGTTTATCCTACAGTGGCTGGCACAGTTAGCGTCCAATACATGGTAGGTGTTATTAGCAGTAAGTTTGTATAACCAATTAGTAGTGGAGTTGAAACCCATGGAAGCTAAGTATTTAGACAAATGAGACCAAATGGGAATATTCTATCTGCTTTTCTTCCCCCATTTGTCAGGACCAGTGGTCTAGACTGGTGGGATGTTAGGGCCTGCTTGTCAGCATTCTCATATTCAGCAGAGCTGGAGATAAAGGACCTAGAAAAGACACGAGGACCTGGAATTTCCATAGCTGAACTATTTATAGGTAATGGTGAGAAGTGGAAGCAAAAATCAGGTGAATTTACTGCCCAGTCTTGTGTAGGGAAGAGAAGAGATCAGTTCGTTTCACTCACTTGAAAGAATACAGGCATACCTTAGAGACATGGGTTCTGTGCCAGACCACCACTGTAAAGCAAATATTGCCATAAGGTGAATATTGCAATACAATGAGTCAAATAATTTTTTT
>NW_023253949.1:0-4702 GCF_002007445.2 Ailuropoda melanoleuca | reverse complement strand
CATTTTTTAAAGATTTT
This sequence comes from Ailuropoda melanoleuca, assembly GCF_002007445.2. Taxonomy (NCBI): domain Eukaryota; kingdom Metazoa; phylum Chordata; class Mammalia; order Carnivora; family Ursidae; genus Ailuropoda; species Ailuropoda melanoleuca. The sequence continues at coordinate 4,685 of NW_023253949.1, read as the reverse complement.
ATTTATTTATTTATTTATTTATTTATTTATTTATTTATTTGACAGAGAGAAAGAGGCAGACAGCGAGAGAGGGAACAGAAGCAGGGGGTGTGGGAGAGGAAGAAGCAGGCTCTTAGTGGAGCATGAGCCTGATGTGGGGCTCGATCCCAGGACCCTGGGATCACGCCCTGAGCTGAAGGCAGACGTTTAATGACTGAGCCACCCAAGCGCCCCTGAATAGACGTTTTTCTAAAGAAGACATACAGATAGCTGATAGGTACATGAAAAAATGCTCAACATTNTGATGTGGGGCTCGATCCCAGGACCCTGGGATCACGCCCTGAGCTGAAGGCAGACGTTTAATGACTGAGCCACCCAAGCGCCCCTGAATAGACGTTTTTCTAAAGAAGACATACAGATAGCTGATAGGTACATGAAAAAATGCTCAACATTGCTAATCATCAGGGAAATGCAAATCAAAAGTACAATGAGATATCACCTCACATCTGGTAGAATGGCTGTTATCAAAAAGACTAGAAACAACAAATGGTTGCTGAGGATGTGGGAAAAAAGGAACCCCTGTGCACTATTGGTGGGAATGCGAACTGGTGCAGCCACTGTGGAAAACAGTATGGATGTTCCTCAAAAAGCTAAAAATAGAACTACCATACGATGAAACAATTCTACTTTTGTGTATTTATTTAAGAAAATGAAAACAGTAATTCAAAAAGACATATACGCCCCTATGTTAATTGCAGCATTGTTTACAATAGCCAAGATATGGAAGCAACACAAGTATCCATCAGTGGATGACTGCATAAAGAAATTGTGATATAGGGGCGCCTGGGTGGCTCCATTGGTTGAGCATTCAAGTCCAACTCTTGATTTTGGCTCAGGTCATGATCTCAGGGTCCTGGGATTGATCCCCACGTAGGGCTCTGTGCTCACTGGAGAGTCCGTTTGAGGTTTCTCGCTTTCTCCCTCTGACCCTCCCTCTGCTCATGTGCTCTCTTTCTCTAAAATAAATAAATAAATCTTTAAAGAAAATAAATTGTGATATATGTATGAAATTGAATATTATTTAGCCATTCAAAAAGATGAAATCTTGCCATTTTCAACAACATGGATGGGCCTTGATGTCACTATGCTAGGTGAAATGAATAAGACAGAGAAAGGCAAAGTCCACATGATCTCTTATGTGTTGAATCCTAAAAGAAAGAAAAAAAAATAAGCTCAAAGATACAGAGAACAGATTGGTGGTTGCNGGTCCACATGATCTCTTATGTGTTGAATCCTAAAAGAAAGAAAAAAAAATAAGCTCAAAGATACAGAGAACAGATGGGTGGTTGACAGAGGCCAGGGATGGGGGACAGGAGAAATAGGTGAATTGTTTTTGTTTTTTAGTTTAAATAAACTGAATAATAAAAAAGAAGATTCACAACAGATGATGTGAAATGCTCCATACCAGAGACCTCTTGACACTCCACAAAAAAATATGCATCCTAATTGAGCTCTATATGTCAGGACTACACCTTCAAAAATGCATGCCCCATCAACATCTCTCTCCATCTCTTGCCCTACTGTGTTCTTGGCAATTTTAACTCTCCATAATTTGTGTGTGTGTGTGTGTGTGTGTGCATACATTCATGTGTGTTCACATGTACCATTTGGAGAATTGCAAGTATGTCTTTCAGTCATGTGGCTTAAAGCCAATTTGCCAAAAAACAATTCACCAAAAAGTCAATTCATAAGTGGTATTAATTCAGTAAATATCCAATTTGTTTAGTAACACATCTGCTAAATAAACAAAGCTTTTTGTATTATCTACATAAAGGTTTAGAGCAGTTCGTGGAAAAATGTGTTTATTTCCAATGTATGTAAGTATCAAGGCGTTTTTTCCAGGCTATATATGTGATGCTTTCATTTCGCCAAAATTGGCTAAATTTAGGGTGCTTTTATGTCTTTTAAAAGTTGTTACAGGAGGAACATTTCCCAAGTCACAGTGAAGAGAGTTGAGTGCAACAGCGGTTCTGTCAGATGGAATTAGGAACAGGTATTGCAGAGCCTGTTGGAGTAAGTTCAGTGCGTAGCTTCCTAGTAGGGTTGGCCTTCTGGATGTTGTCTTTCCTACACATCTAAGCATTCTCTCTCCATTTGTGTCTGTTAATTTTGCCCACAGTTTATAACATCACCTCTTTATTTTTATGTATATATGTATGTATGTATATGTGTATTTATTTATTTACATNCGGTTCTGTCAGATGGAATTAGGAACAGGTATTGCAGAGCCTGTTGGAGTAAGTTCAGTGCGTAGCTTCCCAGTAGGGTTGGCCTTCTGGATGTTGTCTTTTCCTACACATCTAAGCATTCTCTCCCCGTTTGTGTCTGTTAATTTTGCCCACAGTTTATAACATCACCTCTTTATTTTTATGAATATATGTATGTATGTATATGTGTATTTATTTATTTACAAGCTGTCTCTCTTTCCTACACTGAAATGTAAGCTCTCTGAAACAGGGAGCTTTGCTTTGTTCACTGCTCTGTTCCCAGTGCCTAGAAATAGTATCTGCTCAATAATAAAAATAGAAGTTGTGACAGATAGTGTTCCCAATAGCCAGTCACTCTTCTCTCGGCACACCTTCTGCCGGAGAATCACATACTTCCTTACTTCTTGTTACTGGGTTTAATCACATGATTTGTTTTGGCCACAGGAATGTGAATAGATGGTTGGCTGGCCCATTTTAAAAGAGGTTTTAACTGATCTATAGACCAGTGCACAAGAAATAAATATTTGTTTTCATAAGTCAATGAATTTTGGGGTAGCTATGCAGCATTGAAACAGCAAAGGCTGAGAAATACCATAATTTACACTTACATAATGCTTACCTTAAGCCAGATACTGTTCATACTACATTACATGTTTATCATTTATATAGTGAAAATAACATCTTCAGTCTATCAGTGAGGTAGATACTACTATGAGCTAAATTTTACATATGAGAAGTTTGAGGCATAGAGTTTAACTCACATACTTAAGTTCATGTAAAGTATCAGTTGTAGGGCTAAGATTTGAACTAAGCCTCTTAGTTCCAGGATTAAGGTTTTCAGATTTAGCAAATAAAAACTGCAGGATGTTAGTTAATTTGAATTGCATGTAAGTGATGGATAAGTTGGGGTTTTTCTCAGTATGTTTTCCCCCAAAATTATAAAGGTGTCCTGTATTTTATCTGCAATCTTATCCAGAGTCCTTTCTCTCGACCAATGTTGTATTATTTCTTTATAAATATTTATAGAATAAATAGATGGCCAAAAATTCTAAGAATGTGATTTGTGTTTGGACTAATTATCTTATAATTTTTATGGCATTGCTTCTTGGTTGTTTCTACATCCGCGAGCCTCACTGTGTCTTCAAACTGTGATGAAACTTATAGACTGCATTCATTGCTTACATTCTGTCTTAGTGCCTCTGGGCTGTGTTGGACACAGCCAGCCAGGACACCAAAGAATGGCATTGGGAAAGAGGCATCCATGGGAAATATTCTTAATTGGCCATCGACCTCTATGTGGGGAAAGGTGGCTCATATGTTAGATGCTTGTGGCCCGCTGTGTGAGTATGGGGACACTCTGAAAATGCTAGTTGGTCTGACATTTGAGGAACTGTGCGTAGCACTGTGGCAAAGAAAAGAAATGAAGAGTTGCCACAGTGGGCTGGCCTCTGTGGTGCGCAGGCAATTCAGTTGGATTCTGATGCCCAACTAGAAGTTGAAACTCTACTCAGGATGTTGAAAGAGCTTAAGTTAGAGAAGGACATGCAGTTGTCTGCTACCACTCAGCTTGGCTTCAGAGCTGGCTTCCCAGGTGGGACAGCAGGATAATAAGTTAGAGATGTTATCGTGCACTTTGTAGATTAAGGTCCAAGTGTGTGTGAGGAAGCCTGATTAGGATGCTAAAAGGTGGAATTCCTGGGCCAGTGTTGAGGATGAAGAGGAGTATGTGATGTTGATTGAAAAGAAAATGGACAAAACACCCTGTGCCATGTGACCCTAAGACAAAGGAAAGCAAAAGCACATTAACAACCCCAGCCAGTGTATCAGCTCCAATTTGGGAAGCATTCATGGAGAGAGAATACACACCTGCTGGGCATATTGACAGAGCTGCCAAGTTCCAGCAAGAGGCCAGGGAAAGTATCCCAGCATAGTCAGTGTGGCTGAGGGCTACAGGGGGTAATGGCATTTCCCTGACTGGGCAGGAGGCGGAGAAAATGAGCAACATCATCCCACACTCTGCCCTCTGGCAGTGCCTGCATGGGTCTCAGGATTTCAAGGTACTTATTCCCTTATTGAATGGATTATTCTAGTCTGCAGGGAGGCTTGGTCCAATGACAGGTTCTCCCTGGGCATGTAGGGCCCTCACAGAAGGGAGGTACACATCCTTAGGGAATTGAAAATGAGACAGGCTATGTACACCCCTTTCCTCGAAGACCCTTATCAGCCCACATTCACTACAGGAATGAAGTTAAGATACTCTAGTCTACTCCAGCACTTGGTATGGTACCCTAATATCCATGCTGAGCCCAGTTTTGGGACAAAACATTTATGATATTGGACAATCCATTGTTGATCTGGGAGAAACTGACAAATCCTGAAAACAGAAAGGGCTGTGGGAAAGATCTGAGATAGAGAGGGAGTTTGGAAAACCAAGGAGCC
>NW_023253948.1:0-720 GCF_002007445.2 Ailuropoda melanoleuca | reverse complement strand
GGATTTTCGAGGACTCAGTGCCTTTTTAATTGGTAATAAAGCAGAGCGTCTAGGAAAACACCTCCAGCGAACAGCAGCCTTTTCACTGTTGACACCAATTCCACTTTGGGTGTAGGGGCCTGGGGCGGATCCAGCCCTTAGAACCAAGAAACAAAGTGTGAGGGGAAAGCCCTTGAAGTCACGACGGCCTTATGGAAGGTGGAACAGGAATCAAGGTGCTTTGGTACCCTGAGTGAAACACGACGAACACAGCACTGAGAAAGACAATTCGGCCAAAACCCGCTTCCAACGAAATGTTTGCTCCCTGGGGAAATCCTGTCAAAACTGCTGGCGGCAATGGAACGAAAATCCCCAAAACACGTCCGTCATAAACAACAGCGTACAGGGACCGTCTTAGCAAAATCATCACCCTTCGTGAATAGGGAAACATGAGGGAAAGTGTTTGCGGAAACCTGATGAGAGTGCCCCTTAGTGGTCTCTGAGACACCACACAGTCCAGGGNGTGAGTAAGGGAGCATGAATGAAAAGGGTCAGGATATTCGAGGACTCAGCGCCCTTCTCATTGGTAATAAAGCAGAGCGTCCAGGAAAACACCTCCAGCGAACAGCAGCTTTTTCACTGGGGACCACGATTCCACATTGGTTGTAGTGGCCTGGGGAGGATTCAGCCCTTAGAACCAAGAAACAAAGTGTGAGGGGAAAGCCCTTGAAGTCACGACGG
>NW_023253947.1:0-640 GCF_002007445.2 Ailuropoda melanoleuca | reverse complement strand
TAATGCAGAGACAGAGGAGCTGGGATATCTTGGATGCCACAGCAGAGAACTCAGCAGACGGTCCAGGGGTTAACTGTCAGCTGGGCTTGCTGGGCAGGGAGGGAGGTGGTGGTGGTGGTGGTGGTGGTGGTCTGTGTCTGTGTTCAGTATGTCTGTGTCCCGTGTGTCTTTGTCCAGTGTGTCTGTGTCCAGTGTACNGCTGGGCAGGGAGGGAGGTGGTGGTGGTGGTGGTGGTGGTGGTCTGTGTCTGTGTCCAGTGTGTCTGTGTCCCGTGTGTCTGTGTCCAGTGTGTTTGTGTCCAGTGTACTGTGTGTGTGTGTGACTGTGTACAGGTGTGTGTGTGTTTAAATGTGTTTTGCGTTTACAGGGGAGTGTGTGTGTTGAGAAGTTGTGTGTGTTTGTGTGTACAGGATGTGTTTATATGGGAGCAATGGTGCTTGTGTGTACAGGGCTTTGGGTACAAGGGAGTGTGTGTGGGCGGTATGTGTACACATATATAAAAAGGTAGGGTCCCAGAGGTAGGGTCCCAGAAGTTGTTCTGTTGGGAGGCTGAAGATTACTGCCCCCAGTAGGCCGGGGGATCTAGTTATTAACCCCTAAGGGCCTCAGTTTCCCCATCTGTGATGCAGGGATGATAATT
>NW_023253946.1:0-1935 GCF_002007445.2 Ailuropoda melanoleuca | reverse complement strand
GCTGAGCCTCCCAGGTGCCCTGAAGTTGGTAAAATATTTTTAAAGGGAAACTAAGTATTGTCTATCAAATAGAGAAATAGGTTTCCATCTCTTAGGAATTTACCCCACAGATGATCTGTACACATATCTGTATAAATATTCACTATAGCACTGTGATAGGAAAAAACTAAAAATGGCTTGAGAATAGAGGATTGGTCCAATAAGTGGAGACACATTCATGTAAAGGAATATTACACAGCCATCAAGAGGGAGTAGAACTGGACCGAAGGATCAGATGGTCTGGGTTCAAATCTAGTTCCAGCAGAGACTAACCAGGTGACTCTGAGCAAGTTCCCAAACCCATCTTGGCCTCGATCTTTCCTCTGTAATAAGATGAAAATTACATTACCTACCATAGAGATTTATTGTGACTAAGACAGTACCTGAAGGACACAGATGCTCAATAAGTATTAGTGAGTGCCAATTAAAGAGGTAGGCCTCTTTAGACGGACATGGAAAGATGTCCAAGATACACTGTCAAGTGAAAAGAGCAAGTTGCAAGAGTATGTATAGGATAATTCCACTTGGTAAAATATTTTAAATGGGCTTGCTGTTGACTGCCTGCTTCTTCCCAGTAAAAGACAAGCTCCTGGAGAGCAGAGACTTCTTTCACTGTTGTATCCCTGTTTCCATAAGAGGCATTCAATAAACACTTGTTGACTGAATGAATAAAAATAAGCAGAAAGAAATTTTTAACAGCAGTCACCTCCAAAAAATGGTACAGGGTTGGAAGGGATGGAAGGGCTGGTGGGCCCTGGAAAAAAATATTTCATTGGTTCTTAGAAAAGTAGTGTTTAAATTTTTTACAGTGAGATTGTATGCCAACCAATAAAAATGAAGTTCTTAGAAGATAATGGTTTTGTTTATGGGGTGCATCTTAAGATCTATGGGTGTCCCCCCTAACAGCAGACCAATGAGGGAGCAAGGGATGATCCTCCCTATTACCTGATAAGTTAATGAGTCAGAAAGCAACTTATAAAAGAAGGAAAGCACAGAGCTCTCTTTTTCTCCTTGGCCTTCTATTGATCTTTCCAAAGTTAACACTACAATCTCCAAGCCAGATCCTCTGTCCTAATCCATCAGGATCCCTCTCCTTTACCTAAACATCAATGGCACATCCCCACTAGGGATCTCAGCCCATTTCATCCTCTCCTCCTGGGAGACCTTTTCCTTCATCTTCTCACTTACAAACCTGGCTTTAAAGGACCATTTTCTGATTCTGAGCATCTCTGGTCCCTCCCTCTTGGACATGGCTACAGACTAGGTTCGATACCATTCACTGGCACTTATTCAACAGTGTCTGCTATCTCCCCTCCCGGTTTGAGATGAGGTCTATAAGGACTGAGTCTTCAGTTTTGCAACCCCCCTCTCGCACACATGCTCTCTCTCTCCCTCCCACCCATGCATGCATGCAGTCCTGCACTATTAAAAAAAAAAAACAAAAAACTGCCACATTAAGGAGCTATGTGTTGTGATTTTGTTCCATTTGCCCAAAAGTTTCTGACACTTGGAAAAAAAAAAAAATCATCACCAGCCCTGTCATTCTCCCTGAAATTTCAACACTAGGTGTATCTTTCTTCAGCTTCCTCAGTATGTTCTTGTTAAATGCTTCTAAAAGTTCTAAATTGATTTAAAATGCTCTAGTTCTTCCTATACTAATTAGTCAGAACTGATTTAATTATATTTTGTTCCAAATTAACAACACTGATGGAATGAGGAATCCTAATGGCAGAAGAAGGTGGGACAGAAGGGCTTACCACGCTCACAGGAAAACCACAGAATGACTACCTCACATTCACCTCATCCACAGAAGCTCTCATAACGCACACACATGCGTGGCCGGGGGGGGGGGGCTAGCCATGATTTCATATTATTTTGAAATATTCATTTTTAAAT
>NW_023253945.1:0-1932 GCF_002007445.2 Ailuropoda melanoleuca | reverse complement strand
AAAAATCTAGATCTATTTGTAAAAAGAATGATAAAATGAGACTATTTTTTGGTATGGGTTTACATTGTTCACTAGGGAAAAGAAAAGAAGGCAAAATATGTTAACATTATACAGATTATGAAAATGATGGCAATGTCATCACCAAGTGTTGTTTCTATGTAAAGCTCTATAACAGTGCCTATAATTTCATCTTGCTCCCTTTTTAACTAAAATGACATTTTTATTTTTCCTTTGGTCATCTTTATATTTTTTCTTCCTAGTAAAACTTCTTTTGGTTTGGCTTTGTAGAATTCAGAAAATCTAAAAGTCAGACTGACAGTGTTAATCAAAAACAAAAACAAAAATACACCTGCAATTTCAAGAGTACAGAATCTATTGTATCCCATGGTAGCATTTGTCCATTAGAATTCATTATCTCTGAAACAATAAAATGCTTTTCTGCATTTTCTGAAGACACATGTCTAGAGATATATATGTTAACCAGAGAGCTCTTTTTTCTTTATTTTTCTCTTTAAGATCAGTGGTCTAATTGATTGCTTTTTGTAAAGGAGCTCAAAACTGCCGGACTTATGACTCCAATTGCAACCAGTTTTAAATAAACAATTTCTTGACTCCACAGGTGTATAGTTGAATCAGCGAAGGAAACTGCAGGTAAGATTTATGTGTGGTGGTGTGTTTCTCCTTAATGTTTTTGGATTTCACATTAAGCAAACTGAGAATGGCTAATAATGCCATAATTCAGACTTGATATTACAAAATTTAATGCAGAGGTTTGTTTTACTGTGTTTTGCTTTTGGCCCAAGTACTTAGTAGTCACAACCTTGAGCACACTGAAATATATAAAATCAAACTTTAAGTCTTGATAAGGAAAAAGAAGAAGATAGATCCTCAAGAAAAATGTATTTGCTGTCATAGTTTAGATCGACTTTTAGAAAACAATGTGAACACAGTTTTATGCAGGTGTCATTCAAGGAACTTGAAATAGAATCCGTCACTGTAAACTAAATATAATCGATTCACTCACTCATTTATTCATTCATTCACTTATCCAACAGGTAAATTATTCGGTGTTACCAAGTGCCTGGTTCTATGCTAAACAACATATACAGCAGTGGAAAAGAGATATGTCTGCTATCCACGAGCTTAAAGTCTAATATGGGAAATCTATATTAAACAAATAATGCTACAAATAAGTATAAAATTACAATTATGAGAAAGACTGCGAGGGGAAGTACTGGCTGCTGTGAAAGAACACAAACAAGAACATAAGGAAGTGCTTATTCTTTGGCTAACAGATCAAGGAAAGTCACCCCCAGGAAGTAGCACTGAAGCTAGGGCATGATAGAATAGTGGAGGGTGGTAAGTAACAGTAGAGGAGGAAGAATGTCATGTACAGAACAACTCTTTAAAAAGCCCTACAGCATAAGAAGCTTGAAATCTTTAAGCAACCTTGAGAAGTTGAGTGGAATACCAATATGTAAGGCACAGGCTATGGGGGGTTGAAGGTAAAGAAAAAAATAAACTTGGAGAGAAAGAGAAAAAAGCAGTGTGTTGGGGTGAGACATCAAATTATGCACAACCCTGTTAAAGATTTTGAGTATTATCCTTAGAGTCAAAAGTAACTATTGCCAGATTTTCATAGGGGATGAGGAGATTTGCATTTGAACTCAATCATTCTGTTTGTTCCCCAGAGAATGGGTTATAGACAGGGATAGTGAAGAAGAAGAAAGACTAACTAGAAAGCTTCTGGGGGCACCTGGCTGGCTGAGTCAGAAGAGCGTTCAACTTTTGATCTTGGTGTCGTGTGTTCCAGCCCCACACTGGGTGTAGAGATACTTAAATATTTAAATAAACTTAAAAAAAAAAAAAGCAAACTTCTGTAGTACTCAGGCAATAAGTAATAATGGCCGAGACTAATAATGTCAGCAGAAA
>NW_023253944.1:0-1929 GCF_002007445.2 Ailuropoda melanoleuca | reverse complement strand
TGTGTGTGTGTGTGTGTGTGTGTGTGTGTGTGTGTGTGTACCACTTCTTCATTAACCATTCATCAGTTGATGGAATTTGGGCTCTTTCCATAATTTGGCTATTGTTGATTATGCTGCTATAAACATCAGGGTGCGTGTGCCCTTTCAAATCAGCATTTTTTATCCTTTGGGAATACACGTAGTAGTGCAATTGCTGAGTCATAGAGTAGTTCTATTTTTAAGTTTTTGAGTTCTACTTTTAACTTTTAACTATTTTAACTTTATGCAAAGTGGCTGCACCAGTTTGCATTCCCACCCACAGTGTAAGAGGTTCCCCTTTTACTGCATCCTCTCCAATATCTGTTGTTTCCTGAGTTGTTAATTTTAGTCCTTCTGTCAGGTGTGAGGTGGTTTCTCATTGTAGTTTTGATTTGCGTTTCCCTGATGATGAGTGATGAGCACCTTTTCATGTGTCTGTTAGTCATCTGGATGTCTTTTTGGAGGTATGTCTATTCATGTGTTCTGTCTAGAACACACTCTTCCTGGGCTGCAAGTTTCGTTCCATGTTCGAATCAATCAATGTGACACACCACATTAATAAAAGGAAGGAGAAGAACTATATGATTTTTTCAATAGATGCAAAAAAGCATTCAAGAACTGGGTAAGTACACGCAGACAAATGAAATTGAAGCTCTGTATAACACCACTCACAAAAATTAACTTGAAATAGATTGAGATGTAAATGTAAGACCAGAAATTGTAAAATGCCTAGAAGACAACATAGAGGAAAAGATTCATGACATTGGACTCATTGCCAGTTACCAAAAGAGGGTGGTCTACTATTACCCTCTCTATTAACACAGCCCACTCTTTGTGATCCAAATTCCAATGCAGAGCCTGAATATGACAACATAAGTCTAGCAAAAAAGCAAAAAATTAATAAGTGGAGCTACATTGAACAAAAAGCTTCTGCACAGCAAAAGAAACAGTCAACAAAATGAAAAGTCAACCTATAGAATGAGAAAAAATATTTATATATCTTATACTTGATAAGGGGTTAATATCCAAAATATGTAAGGAACTCATGCAAATTGGTTGCATAAAAACAAACAATTCCATTTTTTAAAAAGGTCAAAGGAATTGAATAGATATTTTTCCAAAGAAGGCAGGTAAGACATGCAAGAATTGTTCTCCACATCACTAATCATTGGGAAATGCAAACCAAAACCACTATCAGATATCACCTCACACCTGTTAGAACAGCCATCATCAAAAAGACAAATGATAACAAAAGCTGGTGAGGATGTGGAATAAAGGGAACTCGTGCACTGTTTGTGGGAATATAAATTCGTACACCACTAGGGAAAGCACTATGAAGTTTCCACAAAAAATTCACGGTGGAACAACCATAGCATCCAGCAACCAACTTCTAGGTTCATATGCAAAGAAAATGAAATCAGGATATCACAGAGATAGACTCCTTCCCATATTCATGGCAGCCATCATGATGGCCAAGATATGGAAACAACCTAAATGTCTGCACATATGAGTGGATAAAGAAGATGTGGCATACATATCTAATGGATTATTATTCAGCCAGGAGAAGGAAGGATATCCTGCCTTTTAGGACAACACGGATGGACCTTGAGGGCATTATGCTAGGTGAAACAAGTCAGAAGAGAAAGACAGGTACTGTGTGATCCCACATATTTGTGGGATCCAGAAAAGCTGAGCTTGTAGATACAGAGAGTAGAATGGTGTGACCAGGGGCTGAGGGGGAAGAGAAGTGGGAGATGTTGGGCAAAGGGTACCAACTACCACTTATAACATGAAGAAGTCCTGAAGATCTAATGTACAAAAATGGTAGTTACAGTTCATATTATTTTATTACAGACTTGAAAGTTGCTAAGAGAGCAAATCCTCAAAGTTCTCAGCACAAAAAAAAAAAAA
>NW_023253943.1:0-3512 GCF_002007445.2 Ailuropoda melanoleuca | reverse complement strand
TTTTCCTTACAGAAATAGCATTAGAAAAATACCTATAGATTTATATCCTTTTGGGGTTAGCAAGTAGAAGATCAATATTCTCACAAAAGATACTAGATTTTGGAGCAGAGATTCTCCTATTGGTACAGCGTTCCTTTTCTGACAGTCATTAGTGGCCCTTCACCCTTTATCCAGACATTTATCATAAGGCTCTGCCTATTTCCTTTCTCCACAACCTGCCTCTCTTCCCAGCTGAGCTACTTCCTGCTTAAAACCTTCATCTATTCTTAGGGTCTGGTGTCATGAAAACAATATTTTTCTCCAGTGTTTCTGAGAATATTAATTATAGGTTTTCTGCAAATTTCATCTGTTCCCTACCCCACATTGTGTCCCTTTCCTTTGAGATTGTTCCTTTTTCGTTTTCTCTTAAATTTTTTTTTCTTATTTGATTTTTATCTTTAATGTTACAAAGGTTTCTCAGTCTTCATTGGTTGTACATTCATATTAAAGAGTAAATGGAAGCTTTGGGTGCACACATGGGGCTTCCCCATTAAGGCGTACTAGAGGGCAATCCACTGCCAGCTGTGAACATGTCTTTTTTTCTTGATCTCTCCATTTTCTTTATCTGGTCTTCTGCCTGATTGTCGCATTCTGTGAGCTAGTGTGTGAAGAAGGTTAAGAATCTCATCATTCAGTCTGCAGACTTTCGTTAATTCCTAGTGTTTGGTACAGCACATCAGCTCTCCTTGAGCTATGCTTCCAGGTCTGTAGGATTAATTGCTTCCTGTACCGAGAGGCAAAGCTCCGGCTTTCCGCTTGCCCCCACCTCTGGCAGACTCCTCCCCCAAGCCCTTTCAAAAGTACATGTCTTCCGTGCCTGAGTCTGAGATTCTGTGACTCAAACCAGATTAATTCTTCCAGTTTTCTTCCTAGGCAAGCACGTAGGCTGGAACTTTCTATATTTTTCTATGTCATTTACTACTCACAGCAATAGAGCAAATAGAGTTTAGGTGTCTTGACTCAGGAGATGAACTGCCTTGCTTCAAACCCTAACTCTGCCACTTATTAAGTGTATGATCTGAGTAAATTCTTCAACCTTTCAGGGCCTTCCTCACCTGTAAATTGTGGGTAATAATAGTACCTATCCCAAAGAGCTACTAAAAGAATGAAAGCATTTATAAATGTGTCTGACACACATAATAGATGCTAGAGAAATGTTTGGATTTATTATGCACTTCCATTCTTTCTACAATCTGCTGATTTCTACCAGCTACTATTGTTTCTCTTCCCATTCTTTTTTCCTTATAGATTAAGATGTCCTATTCCCTTATTATCAATTTAATAATGTTTTTGGAGCAAGTCAATATAAATACTTTAATACTTTATAATTATCTCAATAATGGAACTCTCCTGAATCTATTCCCCTCCTTGTGTGTTAGCATGGTAAATCGATACCTGTGTTGGTAATCTGCCTGGTACTTGCGTGCCTCTGGGAAATGGCTTGCTTTCTGGGCTCTTCCTAGGGACCAGAGTCCTATTATCAAACCCCAGCCAGCCTACCAGTGTGCAAGCATCTCTGATTACCAACTACTTGCTTGCTCAGATTTTCCTGGAGTCACCTTCACCTTGCCCAACCTAAGGAGACACTTACTTCTACTTTTATGTGTTGAATTTCCATTGTTTGTGTTTCGCCCTTAGATTTACTAGTCACTGTTTTTCTTGTTGGCTGGGATCAGATTCCTTGTTTTTGAACCTTTCAGAGCCTCTCCAGTTTCAACTGGCCCATGCCTAGGTGTTTACCAAAATATGACACAACTTTTCTTTCTACTTTCAAATTCTCACTTCCTATTTTCATTTTTGTCTTTTTTCTCCTATTCCCTTCCTTCTCTGAAATTTGAAAGAACACTTTTAATAACTTTTTAAGATAGGACTCTTTAGCCATAGAATGACGGATAGATGATATCCACCAGCAATATGTAAGAGGAGCTGTGTACACAGGAAATAGCGATGCATTATTGTTTAGGGAGATGCAGTTGTCCTTCTCATTACTATTATACGGGCATTCTTATTTTTTATCGTACATTAGCGAAACATTCCAATTTCACTCTAGTTGCACATTAGGCTTCATATTCTAAAATGAGAAACAGTAATAGGTTTTTATTCATAGTTTTCTACAGTGAAATGATTTTGTGAAAATGACATTTTCATAATCACCCCCCCGCCACTACTGTCATTACTATCAAATTAAGAAATGTACAAATATTTATTTAGAAATCTCTGAGGATATAAAAGGTTTAAGGTCGTATTATATTTACTCTTCCCTCCCATGGGGTTTGAGGAGACATGGCCATGTTGAAATGGACAAAAAATGACCTCGAATTTACAAAATGCATCTAAAATACTTAGTAATTGAAGCTACTGAGTGCTAGAGAGGGATAGAAATTAGTGTGCGTACTAATGTTAGCAAGTCAAAAGTTCTAGAACAGTGGAAGTGAGGCACTAGGTCTGGAGCGGGAAATGCCACTTGCTTCACTCTTGCTTACAGTTTATGCCATTTGCCATTGTGGATACCAGTGTGTATACTCTTCTGTCTGTGAGGGGCCAGGCATCCTACTCCCTGTGCTTTCCTTTGTAGAGCTCTGATAAAGTGGAAATCAACTTCTAGGAACAAATCTCATTGAAGGAAGGAGGGAGGAAGTAAGAGAGGGAAGGAAACTTGCCAGACTAGTTCTCATTCTAAAGCCCCTACCTTAAGCATTGATTCACTGTTGTTTCTAGACAGTCAGTCTGCTAATGTCATGTATACTCATTTAGCCTATAGTGTTAAAAAGACTGCCATCTAAATATGGGAATCCTGTAGAAAGTCAGATAGCTAAGGATTGCTTCTAGCTTGAGAATAGGCTTTTTGTTGGCTTTGTAAATTCTCAGTCAACATTACAGGTAACAGTTTGTAGATATTTAGCATTTTATAATAATTTAAATATAAAAATAGATACACTGAAATAAAGATAGGGATCCACCATGTTTTAGTTTTTAGTCTATGTCTGATTCTGGAGAGATATGTATCATATTATATCATGTCATACCCAGTTATCTTTCAGGATTCACCTATTAGGCTCCATTCTACTACAGCAACTCAACAGCTCTATAATTTTATTTTTATAGTAATCAGCTTTTGAGAAAATTAAGAGCTCAAAAGTAGAGAATACAAACGTTCTTATTTTTTCTCCCGTGTATTTTTGTTTGCTTGTTCAGGAGCTCTTCTTTTTTAGTGCTAGAGAAAAACACATCTTCTGTAATAAATAATTTTCTGCAAACAATTTGATAGGAAACCATTTTGAGTTCATGAACCCTGTAAAATTATGGGTTTATGCCTGTTTTTCATTCTGTTAATAAACTTCAAGGCTTGTTGAAAAGTGACACGTTTCAGAATTAAATAAAGACACCTTACATCAAAATATTTTATTAGCCTCTCCCTTTCAAACATGCCAGGCCCGGGAATTCTATAGCTCCGAGGTAAAGATGTCCTCTCT
>NW_023253942.1:0-2788 GCF_002007445.2 Ailuropoda melanoleuca | reverse complement strand
ATCATATGGTATTTGTCTTTCTCTGACTGGCTTATTGCACTTAGCATTATACCCTCTAGTTCTACCTATGTTATTGCAAACGGCAAGATTTCATTCCTTTTTATGACGGAGTAATTTTCTGTTGTATATAAGTATCACATCTTTATTCATCTACCCATGGACATTTGGACTGCTTCCATAGCTTGGCTACTGTAAATAGTGCCACAATAAACATAAGGGTGTGTATATCTAATTCAAAAAGATACATACACCCCTATGTTGACTGCAGCATTGTGGTACAATAGCCAAGATATGGGAGGCACCAGTTTTAACTTAGGAAAGAAGTGTTTTATGACTGTGATTTAGGAAAATACTTCAGCAGCCTTTTTGGTTATGAAAGGCAAAGCCCAGAGCATAGTCTGGAATGGAGAACTGGAGACAAAAGAAGCTAAACTGTTCAAATAATAAAATCATCTGAATTTCTGATTTTCACCTGGTGCCTGAAAAACACATGGTGGAGGCCTTGAAATGGGAGCACCATACAAGAGCTGGGAGAATGGCCGTGTGGGGAGGAATTTGACCCCAGCCTTCTGGCATCAGAAGGCTCATAAGATGGACCATCAGTGCTATCTGGCATTTGGGGTTCTCTGGTTTTCTGTGATATGCTCTAATTCCAAACCCACTCCCTGCCCAAGTCCTTAGCCCATACCATAGCCTAGATAGTTTGTAAATAACAAAAATGCTCGCTCACAATTCTGGAGGCTGGAAAGTCCAAGATCAAGTCAGCACTGTTAGTGAACCCAAGTTTGGCTGCATGTCACCTGAAAGATCATCATGGAAGAGATGAGTTTCAATTGGAAAGGGATTTGAGCTTTATTCAAGAGACTGGCAAGCTGGGAGAAGGTGGGCTCCTGTCCAAAAGCCAACTCTGAGGTTTCCACCTGGCCCAGGCATTTTTAAAGGGGTTTAGGGTCGTTCATCAGCAAAGGGGGTGCAGTGGCCTGCAACATTTCTTCATCATGTGCAGACTCCATGCCAGCTACAAATGTTGTTTCAGTGCTCCGGGGTTGTGCAAGGGGATCTGGTTCTTGTTCCATGATGTGCAGGAGTCCTCTGTTCTTTCTGCAAAGGAGGGCATGCCAAGGGAGGTCAGTAAAGTCATTTGTGTGACCTAAAAGTAAGAAAAACATTTTGGTCAAAAAAAAAATTGCTAAGCTGATCAGAAAAGCGAGGTGGCTTCTAACAGACTTGCTGACCTCTGTGGCCTGGGAAAGTTCTGGTTCTTCATTCCTTAAGGTGAGCAGCCTGCAAATCTCAAAGCAAGGCAATTAGTTCTGTTAGAGGTCAAGGGCTTAGGTCAGCAAGTAAGGAGTGTGTTCACTTGAAACAAGTTCCCCCTAAGCCCAGAAGGAGTGCTGTTAGGGCATCACGGTCATTTTCTGGTGAGGGCTGCCTTCCTTGTTCATAGCTGGTGCCTTCTTGCTTTGTCATGGTGGAAGGGACAAGGAAACTCTGTGGGATCTCTCTTTTTTAATTTAATTTAATTTTTTAAAAGGTTCTATTTATTTATTTGAGAGAGAGGCTGAGAGAGAACATGAGCAGGGCAGAGAGAGAGCNGCAGAGAGAGAGGGAGAAGCAGACTCCCAGCCAAGCAGGGAGCCCAGTGTGTGGCTCAATCCTAGGATTCTGGGATCATGACCTGAGCTGAATGCCCAAAAGGCTGAGCCACCCAGGTGCCCCTGTGGGATATTTTGTAATCCCATTTATGATAGTTCCACCTTCATAACTTAAACACCTCCAAGGCCCCGCCCCCTAATGCCATCACACTGTGAGTTAGAATATTAATATATGGATTTAAGGGGCCACAAACATTCAGACATAGCAGGGATTATGCACAATAATGAATCCCTGGCATTTGGGGTTTTTGGGCATCTTGGACAATGAAGGAAGGGGGGTCGTGTCAGATGTTTGAGGTGATTCAGCCTAAACCTACAACCCCGGCCTCAGGAGTGTTGAGGAAATCACCAAGGGTAACAGGAAAACATATGGGAGAAGTTCTGAACAAGAAGTGAACATTAGAAGAATCACTGGAGATGTGCACGAAGGCTCAGGATATCCCATGGTGAAGACAGAATGAATTCTGCACTTGCCTGCCCAGGATCTATTCCCCTCCTACCAGTTATAGCAGGTGACCTGTGTGGTGGGTGGGGGAGGGGGCGTAGTCACCATCCTTCCAGGTTTATAAGGTAACACACTTCATCCCTAGCGCCACTAGTGAACACGTGCNTGCCCCAGACTTGACCAAGCAGCATCAGCCATCCCTCTGGCTACAGTGATTGGTTCAGAACCTGGAGCATGTGACTCAGAGCTAGACCAATGGGAATTATACCCAAGCCCTTTTTTTTTTTTTTTGCCTGAGTTGTTGAAGGCCATTTTGGGTCTCTGCTGGGATGATGAAGTCAACACGGAAGGAAAGAGATCTGAGAGGACCACGGTGATGGAAATGGTGGAAGTCTCGTGACACTGAGCATCTAGCCCGGGACTCCTGGGCTACATTTTGCAGTCACGTGGAACTCACGTGCAGTCACACAGTCACGTAAGCCAATCANCATTTTTTGCTTTAGCTTGTTTGTTGAGTTGGGTGGCTGTGATTTTCACCAAAAGGATCCTGACACATGGTGGATCCAGAGAAACCTGAGTGGAAGAAGAAGTATTGCAGTTACCTGAGCAAACGGAACGGCTGTCTCTGTTGTTCACCTGTCTGGTCAGCTAACACAGCCATCTGCACTCTCGCCTCCTCCCTCTGACA
>NW_023253941.1:0-3654 GCF_002007445.2 Ailuropoda melanoleuca | reverse complement strand
ATCTAGTTCCAAGTTCCATCAGTCTAGTTCCAAGTTCCATCAGTCTAGTTCCAAGTTCCATCAGTCTAGTTTCAAGTTCCATCAGTCTAGTTCCAAGTTCCATCAATCTAGTTCCAAGTCTATAACTTGATTGAATCTGTGGAGCTTCAGTGTTTCTTTTATTCACCGATTTTCCTTTTTTTTTTTTTTAACTGCTTTTTGTCTAATTTCCTGAACCTACTTTCTTTAGGAGACATTACCCTTACAATGAGGAAGGGTAGCATGGTGGTTAGGATGTGAGCTCTGGATCCAGACTGACTAGGTTTAAATGAGGATAATAACTAGACCTTCCTCACAGGGAAATTATAAATATTAAATAAGTTAATTCATGTAAAGTTCTTAAAATTATGACTGATATGAAATAAGTATTTAATAAAATTTATTGAGGGCCTACTATATTTCAGGGCCTGTGATAAACACTTAGGGATATAGCTAAANTTTTTTTTTAACTGCTTTTTGTCTAATTTCCTGAACCTACTTTCTTTAGGAGACATTACCCTTACAATGAGGAAGGGTAGCATGGTGGTTAGGATGTGAGCTCTGGATCCAGACTGACTAGGGTTAAATGAGGATAATAACTAGACCTTCCTCACAGGGAAATTATAAATATTAAATAAGTTAATTCATGTAAAGTTATTAAAATTATGACTGATATGAAATAAGTATTTAATAAAATTTATTGAGGGCCTACTATAATTCAGGGCCTGTGATAAACACTCAGGGATATAGCTAAAAAGAGAACACATACTTAACTGAGTTTAGAAGGAGAAGTGTACATTGAAACAAATAAATGAAATGGAATGCAAGTAGAAACTGCGTTGTACTAGGTTACAGAGGTGGCGTAAATCTGGGGGGGTTTCTGCAAAGTCTTCCCAGTGGAGAAGTATTACAACTAATCTTGAACTCTGGCTGGATAATGAAGAAGAATCATCTGGCCTCTGTGAGTTTGGAAAGGCAGAGCTGGTGACATCCTGGGCAGGTGGCATCTCTCATGCCTTTCCTGGAGTCATTCTTGGAGGCTTGCCCAGGGTCTACCTCTCAAGGCATTCTAATGATTTAGAAAGTTCAAGGAATTAAATTGCTTTTTGCTGAAACTAGGTAGAGCAAATTTATATTTTTTCAGTAGAACCCTGACAAATATAGTGGCTTATATTATTTTTTTTCCACATGACTTTTTAAGAAATCATACTTCTGAGAACTGTCTGCTCCTAATGTTGGTCAACTCTTTACTCTCAATCTACATATAAGGTAGGCATCACATTTATACTTCTTAAATGCCAAGTCCTTTTCTGGATCATATTTTTGAAGTGTATTTTAAATATACATTAATATCTGTTTGTACATTTCAAAGAACTTAACCTTCATGAACTCCAACTTGCTTAAATGTAAAATGTAGACACTAATACTTATTACACATGATTGTTATGAAGAGACAAAATAATTGTTTTTATAAAAATGCTTTGAAAACTGCAAAGGATTGTAAACATTAGACCCTACACTTATTTGTTCTATGATCAAATCTTAGGGATTTTTTGTAGTGAAGCCTGTAAAAGGTACTGTTTCAAAGATCACATAATTAGCATTAGAAACAGACACAAAAGCACATGCATTAACCTATGGTAAGGCTAATAAATGGTGACCTAAGCAGAAATTTAATGTACACCTCTGCTGTAGTTTCATTTTTCTCTGTATGCTTGTTCGGAAAGGCATATTAATGAAAGCATATGGTGCAGTATGATTTTTTTCTAAATGGTGTGTTGGTAGGTTAAGCGACATCCTATTTTGCAGAATGAAGAGCTAAGGAAATTATATAGATACTTCAAGTCTTTAAATATTTTGGATTTGTTTTCTGATCGTTCTAGATATTTTCTTATCTTGAATTGATTAATTCCTCTGAATTTGTATGAATTTTATTCTTGTGTTTCTGATGTGCAAATTAGTTCTTTTGTGGTATGAGTTTTTGAGAATATTTTTATGGCCTGTAAGGCATCTTAAATATGTTTGTGTGCTTCCTTTGAGATTCTTATTGTTTTTAACATTTTGTAATGGACTAAATAGGACTGTTTTCATTCCTTGCGGCTAAACACGAATAATTTCACTGCTGCAAGCACCTCAAAGGATTTTCCAAGTAACTTTTTCAATGAATAGCAAATACAACCAATAATTGAGTTCTGATTTAGATTCAAAAGTGGTATCAGTGATGTCAATATCTTTTTATCTCATTTTCCAAAATTTTTCTTTTTTATTTCTTTTTCTAATGTAGATACAGCCATATACATCATTATTATTTGTCTTCATTCTTACAGAAAATATGTAAGCACCAAGAACCAAATTTGGATGTAACTGGTATTATATTAGAATATTTAATTGCATAGGTATTCACAAATTGACTCAAAATACTTAACTGGTTAAGTTATGAGCTCCTTTGGAAAAATGCTTTTTAAAGGATTTTGGATATCCTTTTACTTGGGCAGTATTCAAGAAATGCAAAAACTGTGACAGAGACTAGATATTTCCCTTTAATAGAAATTATTTGTTTCCTTAAAAAAGATCAATAAGTCAAAGATAAACAACCACCACTATTGGTACTAGTAAACTTTTCTGTAAAAACCACAACCTCCCAAACCTTTAAAATTAGCTTAAAATAGCAATTTATTTAGCTCCCATTGCCTCGGGGCTGTTCTGATTTGGGTTGGCCTTCCTGATCCCAGCTAGATTTGCTCATGCATCTATGATCAGCTGGTGTGGTAGCTTGGGCTGACTGGTTCTGCATGGCCTCACTCACATGTTTGGCAAATGCCTGAAATGACCGAGGAGCAGCTGGGCCACATATCTCTCAACATGGGTTTTACGCATAGTGCACTGGGTGTTATACTCAAGTAATGAATCATGGAATTTTACATCAAGAACTAGGGATGTACTGTATGGTGACTAACATAATATAATAAAAAAAATTATTAAAAAATAAAAATAAATGCAGCAATATGGCAAGCCTTATTCTTGTTGCAAGCATTATAAACAAACCAAATTCTTGGCAAGCTTCTGCTTGCATATAATGCTGGCTAATGTTCCATTAAGTGAATTAAGCTACATGGCTAACCCAGATTCAACGGCTGGGGAAACGGACTCTCCCCTTCGATGGGAGGAGAAGAGTTGGTGACCACTTACGCAGTCTGTCTCAACATCATTCAAAACTCTTTGAAAACACATTCACTTCAAATTTCTATAAAACCAGAAGCCCAAAGCTGCATTGACTGAAGTGTTAGTAATAAAGTAAATGCTGTCTATGGACTGAATGTTTGTATCCCCCTAAAACTCCTATGTTGAAACCCTACCCCTTAATGTAATAGTATTAGGAGATAGGGCCTTTGGGAGGTAATTAGGATTAGATGAAGTCATGAGAGTGAAGCCATTGTGAATGGGATTAGTGCCCTTATAAGAGTCACCAGAGAACTCACATCTGCTCTCTGTTATATTCCATGAGGATACAACAAGGTGTCAGCAGTCTGCAACCCAGAGAGAGCTCTCACCAGAGCCTGACCACGCTGACACCCTGATGTCTGACTTCCAGCCTCCAGAACAACAAGAAATAAATTTCTGTTGTTCATAAGGCAC
>NW_023253940.1:0-1815 GCF_002007445.2 Ailuropoda melanoleuca | reverse complement strand
AAAGGATCAGCTGACTCGTACACATGCTGGTTTATTAATGTGTGCAGAGGTGTGTGGCTTCATATGTAGCTATATATGAATGTAGTTCCATGTAGCCTCCATCAGTTCCCTACAATCTGATCTACATTGGATGAATGGTTAAACTGATTTTTGGAATCCATAGAGCTGAAGAGTAGATTCTGTATACTCTTCTGTAACTTCATCAGAGAATTGGCTACCCGTGAGACCTATCCTGAAGCCATCAGGTATCCTGCTTCTCTTCCTTCCTTCCTTCCATTCTACCAATCATCTCTTCTTCCGGCTATCATTAACTCTATTACAAAAATATGCGTTAACTTTAGAAAACCAAAACAATGTAGAAAGGTATATATAAGAAAGCAAAAAAAAAAAAGATTCAATTTTACCAACCAAAGACAATGACCACTACCAGGTTGATGACTTTTTCCAGATTTCTCTTTATGTAAAATAAAAATAGACTCTGTGATTATGATGGTCTCTTTAATTTAATTCTTACAACAACTATGTGTGGTAGGTCATATTTTAATCCCATTTTACAGATAACAAAACTGAAAAAAAAGTTTCAGTAAATTGGCTCAAATGACAAAGCTTAGTAAGTGGTAGTTCTGACATTCAAATTGAGGGAGTCTGACTCCAGGGTGCAAACACTTAACCATGATTCTGCACTGTCTCCCATGTATATGCCTATGTATATATGTATGTGTGTATTTTTTGTATGTTAATGTTATCATACTATCTCATGCTTACATTTACATAGTAACAAATATACATAAATGTCACCCTTTATAATGACTGCATAATCCTCTACTGTGTGGGTACACTATGGTATATTTACCATGGCACATTTATTTAACAAATCTCCTAATTATTGATATTCAATTTTTTTTTAAGATTTTATTTATTTATTTTAGAGAGAGAGAGCAAGCACAAGCGGGAGGGGCAGAGGCAGAGGGAAAGAGAATCTCAAGCGGACTCTGAACTGAATGCAGAGTCCAACGTGGGGCTCAATCTCATGACCCCAAGATCACGACCTCAGCTGAAACCAAGAGCCAGATGTTCAAGCAACTGAGCCACCCAGGCACCCCTCTGTTTTTTAATACTATAAACAACATCACAAGGAACATTCTAGTATAGACATCTCTGTATTATTGTCCAATTATCTCCTTAAGATAAATTCACAGAGATGGGAATGCTTAGAGTGCATGCACATTAAAGATTTAATGTGCAGTCCCACATTGCCCTCTGGAACAGTTGTACTTACTTCTCCTGATGAGACTGTTCCTTTCCCCTTATTCTTGCCAACATTGGTATCTTCACCAGTTTTTCTTTTTTTTGAAATCTTTGCTAACCTGAAAGTTAAGAAATGATATTACATGGTTATTTTATTTCATTTATTTAATAACAGGGCTAAATATTTAGTCTTTTTAAATATACAAGTAATGCACATATATTCATCTAAGTGAAATAATACAGATGCATATGAAGTGAAAAGTAGAAGTCCCATCTCCCATTATTCTCATCAGAAGTATCATTGCAACAGTTTAGCATAAAACTTTGTAGAGCCTTTAATATCTACTTACATATTTATGCATATATATGCTTAATTTTCCTTCAATACAAATGGAAACATCTGCAACTTGCTTTTTATTCTGAAAACACGTCTTAAAGAATTTTTCATTTTTCTTTAGCTGTTACACAGTATTTCAGTGTGTAGAGGCACCATAATTTATCCTGTTCTATTGATAAAGTTTCAGATATATATATATATATATATATATATATATATATATATATATG
>NW_023253939.1:0-1814 GCF_002007445.2 Ailuropoda melanoleuca | reverse complement strand
TGCATATGCATGGTAGCTGAAGCCCCCAAGACCAATGAGATTTCCCCAGAAGTGTGCACTTTGTAGGAAGCCAAGATACTCTGGAAAGGAATCTTCAGAACTGAAGCATTCAAGGGGTGATTTGAGGATCCAATGAAGAAAGGCCAGAGGAGAACCACAGCCCAGCCTCCCTCTTGCCTTTTTTCTCCACTCTACATTTCCATATTCTTGTCCCCACCTCCTGTTTCTGTCCCCAACACCAACTTTCCACCCCCAGGCACTATTTTCAAAGTGCGAGTTAGACAGCAAGGCATATGACACTTGTAATTTGGAGGAGAGAGATATGCTTCACACTCCTTTCTGTCCCATTCACTCATGCAAAAAATATAGTAACTTTATTTGTGAAATCATATGTTATTTAAATACTAGGTGTCATTATTGCATGTTAAAGATTTTCTTAAAGCTGCATAACAGATAGCTACAAACCATAATGGTTTACCAAATATAGAAACAGACCAACAAATTTAACCATATGAATTAGTATTTGAAAACATTATTATTTGCACTTTATTGACTGAGAAGGAAAATAAATTTCTGTAGAGAAGGCACAAAACTGCAGCATTTGGGGAAGACTGGAAGTTGCTTACCTATATTTTTTCCACTTTAATCTTCAAAAATCTGTTGAGAACTTCTTCAGAGAAGGGAAGCTAAACTGGGTAAGTAATTGAAGTAATGAACATACTTTTTATCCAGTGTCAGGGGCAGGTAGAGAATGATAGATTCCTTGGCACATAAAACGTCTGTGTAGAACAGGCAGTAATATTTGATAAGCAAGGTATTAGAAATCAGTACAGATAATTTTACAAATTGAGGCCAGGATAAAATGACAAAAAAGCCTTGGTAGCGGAGTGTCATGATGTAGCATGATGTAGAAGGCAAGTAGTGCAATCATATGACAAGTCTTGAGAAGACAGATTTCTAACTATGGTGAGTTAGGAGTGTGGGAGGTGGGACCCTCTCAGGGACCTTCCCCTTTCTGTGACTCATTTATACTGTTCCATGGGGCTTTAAATAACATGTCCCCGATTATTCACTAATTCAGCAAATATTTAGTTTACTTCTAAGCCAAGATAAAAATCAAAATGAAGAGTACTTTGTCAGGCTGCACGATAAACAACATTTAAATAACATTCAGTTCCTGCCCAAGGGAGATCACAAGTCATTAGGGAAGATCCCATATGTACATGAAACGGTTGCTCTAGATGACCTCCTTCTCTAGGCTGAGATTACTGAAGCTAGAAGCTCTGCCTCAGGAAACTGTCCTTTCAAAGACTGGTTTGCTTGTGGTGCTGATAGCCAAGGAACAGGAGGTTGGCACCTTTAAGAAAACACCCTAGAGATGGGGTGCCTGATTGGTTCAGCTGGTTGGGGGTCCAACTCTTCATTTCAGCTCAGGTCATGATCTCATGGGTCGTGGGATGAGCCGGGCGTCAGACTCTGTGCTTAGTGGGGAGTCTGCTGGAGATTCTCTCCCCCTCCCTCTGCTCCTCCACCCCTGCTCATGTGCATGCATGCTCCCTCTTTCTCTCTCTCTCAAATAAATAAAAAAAGAAAAAGAAAACATCCTAGACATTGTTTTTATGCAAATTAGGTCCTGCTCTCAGTCTGGAGGACAAAAGCTTTCCAGTCTAATAATCTAAAAGGTTATCTGCTATCTCCTTTACAGACAGGGGAATTGTTGCTTAACTCTATATTGTAGAGGCTACTTTATTTTTTTTTTAATTTTATTTTATTATATTATGTTAATCACCATACAGTACATCCCCAGATTCCGA
>NW_023253938.1:4069-13966 GCF_002007445.2 Ailuropoda melanoleuca | reverse complement strand
GCTCCTTGCTCAGTGGGGAGCTTCTCCTTCTCCTCCTCCTGCTTGTGTGCTCATGCTCATGCTCTCTCTCTGTGTCAAATAAATAAAATCTTAAACCAAAAAAAGATATGTAATTGAAGGGGAGATATTTTAAGGTAAAATGTATCCCATTTAAAAGTTTGNGGCTCCTTGCTCAGTGGGGAGCTTCTCCTTCTCCTCCTCCTGCTTGTGTGCTCATGCTCATGCTCTCTCTCTCTCTCTGTCAAATAAATAAAATCTTAAACCAAAAAAAAGATATGTAATTGAAGGGAAGATATTTTAAGGTAAAATGTATCCCATTTAAAAGTTTAGGCAAAGTTGGCGAGTCACTTTCATTGACAGTTCTATAAACATAAATGGATCATTCTCTTCATCCTCCCACCATTTCCTTCTCCTCCTCCTCCTGTTTCTCTTCCTCTTCTTCCTCTTTACCTTCCTCTCCTTCTTCCTCTTTCTCCTCCTCTCCTTCTCCTCCTCCTTCTTCTTTTCCTTCTCTTCTCCTTCTTCTCTTTTCTCCTTCTTCTCCTTTTCCTTCTGGCTTGAACATTAAGTCAGCTCCCTGGGTCTCTCTTCTCTTTTACCTCCAGTGTGGCTTGAGGGACCATCTGGTATCCACCTTCTCACCAGCCCCTCCCCACTCAAATTCTTGCCTCTTCCTCCCACCTATTCCTCTCCAGGGGTCAGCTAAGACTTAGGATTCCACCTGCTCTACTCACTGTAGGCATGAANCTGTAGGCATGAGGGTCAAATAGGCTGTTACTCCATTTCCTTTGTTATTGATTGGATGATCATTGTGATGGCCTTTCCTTACCAAGTGCTAATGACTAGGATTTTATTTTAAGTCTATTAGCTAGGTTATATAGTCCAATTTAGTTTACCAAAATTTTACAGTGTAATTTTTAGCTAAAAGTGCAGGTAGCAGTTGGGTTTTGTTTATTTTTTACCTTTGATAATTTTTGTTCTGTACAAGCATAGAAAAATAAGGGAAATGGGAAATATAGGATCAAGTATAAATGCTTGTTTGCTTATGAAGTATGGAAGAAATTGGGAAGGGAAAATATTTCTCTCCAGATGAGGGCAGTTGACCAGGTATTATATGTAAATGTGATTCACTAAATTCTACACCTGAAACTAATACTACACTGTATGTTAACTAACTGGAAGTTAAGTAAAAACTTAAAAAATCAAAACAAAAAAGATGAGGCCAGGTAGGCAAAGGAAGACAAAGGGGAAACAGTATTGAGCAGTCTGGAGAAAAATGTTCTGTACTCTATTTTTTCTGTTGAATGTCTGTGGAAGTAAAATATGTTATGTAAGTTTTCAAGGCCAGAAAGAAAAATCAGAGTGATTGCAAGACCCCATCAAAGGTATGGCTTACAGTGAATCTGAGTAATAGGCCTCTGGGTGTCATACAGAAATTTTGATAAGTAGGAATCAACAGAATAATTTCTGCCTCCCAGAAAACACATAAGAGGGAAAGTAATTCTGGACTTGAAAGACAGGCAGAAAAGAAAAAGAAACCTCTCATTAGGGATCAAAAATACTGGTGACTATTTCAGTGAATATTTCATAAAGTCATCAAATATTAATCGAGCCGCTACGATGCAGTAATATTCTTTTTTTTAAGATTTTATTTATTTATTTGACTGAGAGAGAGACAGCTAGTGAGAGAGGGAACTCAAGCAGGGAGAGTGGGAGAGGAAGAAGCAGGCTCCCAGCAGAGCAGGGAGCCCAGTGCAGGGCTCAATCCCAAGACCCTGGGGTCACACCCTGGGCTGAAGACAGATGCTTAACGAGTGAGCCACCCAGGTGCCCCTGATGCAGTAATATTATTCTAGGTGCTAAGTGTGTAGCAATGAGTAATATAGGACATTAGATAATGATGGAAATAATTGGGGAAAAAAAGCAGGGAAGGGGAATAGGGAAAGCTGGACTTGGGATGAACAATATTAAATAACAGTAGTCAGGAAATGTCTCAATGAGAAAGGTAAATTTAAGAAAAGATGAAAAGAAAGTGTTCATAAAGGAAAATGACTAGCAAAGGCTTTAAGAAAGCATGCATAGAATTTTCAATGAACAACAAGGCAGTTAGTGCGGCTGGGTGGGAGGCGGAATTGAGGTTAGTGAAATACTGTAGGTCATTATAAGGACTTTACATACTGTTTTGTGTTAAAGCGGACATCATTAGAGATATCAAAGCCAAAGGATTAGAATATACTGATTTCAAATATATAGAGGTCAATTTGGCTCTTGTTTTAAGAACAATCTGGAGAAGCAAGGTGAAAGCAGAGTGAAAATTTTGTAGGTTATTGCAATAATTCAGGCGTAAGAAGACAATAATTTGGAATACGTAGTAGCAGTAAGGAGTGGTAAACAATGGCATTCCAGTTACTTTTGGAAGTAGAGTCCACAGGGTTTGCTAATATGGAAGTGAATTGTGAAAGAAATAAGTAAAAGATGATTTTATCAATTTAGAACTGAGGAATTGAAAGTAGAGTAAANGAACTGAGGAATTGAAAGTAGATTAAATTAGGATAAAGAAGACTATGGGTATAAGAGGTTAGAATGGGTAGGTAAGATCAGGAGTTTGGTATTGACACCCACTTTAGCTGGGCAACCCTCCCCTTGCCTCTAAGTTTGGGTGATAAGGAAAATTCTCTTGCCCTTCCCAAATCATGGTAGTTGATTCTCAAACAATGTCTCTAAATTATCTGGAAGATAACTTATTCCCAAGTTTAACTTGGGAATAAGTTGATTGGTGGAGGAGGGGTTACATTTAGTGTAAAAGGGAAATAAGTTATTGAAACAAAGCATTCTTTATGAAAAATATTTTTATTGGGTGTAGCTAAACAAACCAATTCTTACTAAGTTCCCTGATGACCTTAACATCATAAATCCAATAGGCAGGACATCTTTCAGTCTTTGCCTTAACTTGACATCTCAGCAGAATTTTTGACAAGTTTGTTCATATTCCTGAAGCACTCTTATTTCTGTGACCCATTCTTCAGATCTTTGACCATTCCTTTTAGTTTACATCACATGCTTACCACCTCCCATTTGATCATTAAATGTAGACATTTCTCAAGCATTAGTCCTATTTTATTTAAAAAAATAAGCTCTTTGAGTATCTCATTTATCTCAATAGCTTCTGCCACTGTTATAGCTTGATTGCCATTGAAATTAAATCTATAACCCTTATTTTTCATTTGAGATCAAACTGGAATTTGAGCCAATTAGAATGAGACCTTTTGGCAAATTCTTCAGCCATCTCTATCATTTTTTTCCTTCCAGATAATTTCCCAAGTTATATTGCTCAGATGAATTGTGCATAAAATGTTGAATTCCCTCTAAAATGTATCAATTTACAGTTTTGCCAGTGATACATATTGAAGAGTCTTATTTGTCTTATTTTTCCCAATCTAGACTATTATCACTTTTAATATTGAACAATTTGATAAACTAAATGTATCTTATTTTAATCTGTTTGTGTTACTAGCTTGCCTTTAATTTTTGTGAGTTACTTGTTCTTATGCTTTGGCCTTTCCCCCATCTCCCTATTGAATATTTGTATTTTCTTTTAATTAATTAATTAATTAATTAATTATTTTTTACAAACCCTTGTGTCGAGGGCTGACTTTCAATAGATCGCAGCAAGGGAGCTGCTCTGCTAGGTATGAAACCCGGACGGAGAAGCAGATCGTCTATGAATGGTTTAGCAGCAGGTTCCCCACGAACGTGCGTTGCGTGATGGGCGAGGGAGCGGCCTCCTTGAATATTTATATTTTCTGATTGTAAAAAATCAGTGCATTGTAAGTAGATAATCTACTCTCTATTGAAACTATCTTTCTTTCTCTTTCTTTCTTTCTCTCTCTCTCTTTCCTTCCTTCCTTCCTTTTTCTCTTCCTTTCTTTCTTTTTTCTTAGAGAGGGAGAAAGAGAGCATGAGCAGGGGGAGAGAGCATGAGCAGGGGGAGAAAGGAAAGAGAGAATCATTTTTTTTTTTTAAGATTTTATTTATTTATTCGACAGAGATAGAGACAGCCAGCGAGAGAGGGAACTCAAGCAGGGGGAGTGGGAGAGGAAGAAGCAGGCTCATAGCAGAGGAGCCTGATGTGGGGCTCAATCCCACAACGCCGGGATCACGTCCTGAGCCGAAGGCAGACGCTTAACCGCTGTGCCACCCAGGCGCCCCAGGAAAGAGAGAATCTTAAGCAGGCTCCATGCCCCTTGTTAAGCCTCAATCAGGACTCAATCTCACGACCCTGAGATCATAACCTGACCTGAAATCAAGAGTCAGACACTTAATTGACTGAGCCACCCAGCTGCCTCGAAACTGTATTTCTTTTGATTAATTATTTACATTGACCTGAGAAATGAAAATAACTATGTCTGGATTCTTCCTGTAAGTTCAATTTCAGATACTACTAGTGGCTTGCTAGATAAAGTTTAGCTGAATAAGGGAGAATCTTCAAGTAGAAATTGGGTAGGAGATAAAGTAAGAAAGAGAAATACTGGGGCACCTGGGTGGCTCAGTCAGTTAAGAGTCTGTCTTTGGCTCAGGTCACTAAATTTAGTACTATTAAATTGAAATTGTTATATATAATATCCACATTAGATGTTGATTATACGTTTCCTACATTTATTACCTGAGTTATTTTGGTTCTCTATAATTTTAAAATTCTGTTTAATGGAATCAATTGTTTCATTAGATATTTAGAACTTATTTTCTTATTATGCAAACTATGCAGGAAATGTCATATTCTTAACTATTTATAAAAATAACAGTATGATTCTAATTGTCTTAAAAAATTGGTTTCGTCTTAAAATTACTCTTTCAGGAAAGATATTGTGTAGGACTATAAGCAATCTTCATATGGAAAAGCACAGACACTTGTTACATATTTATAAATTGGAAAGTAATTGGGAACGAATAACTTTGTTCTTTTACTAGTTTACATTCCTAGATAATGTGATGACTGTTGGAGTTTATAATTAGTTCTTGAATGAACACATGTGATAAGTTATCTTAAATACTGAAAATACCAGAAAATAAAAATTGCTGTTTTATTTCTCAAAATGCCATTTTCATACCCACTTTACTCTTATTTTATTAAAAGAAAGCAATCATCACAATTCAGATACTGCCCTTTTATACTCTGAATTATATTACTGTTTACTTTGATTTGCATAAATATGGTTTCGTTATATTTGTAAGTGAATATTTTTGCTAATTATGATCTTTCCCAATGGTAATCTAGACATCAGATAATAGAAGAATAGCATTTAGCTGCTAATGGGGAATTTGGCTCTTGAGCTGTACATTCATCAGTACATTCCTTACAGTATTGCATGTTCTCTTTTGTGGTGAGATATTTGTATACAAACCATACATTCTCTATAGTGTACATTTGACCCTTGAACAAAGCAAGGGTTAGGGGTGCCAACCCCCCATACATTTGAAAATCTTCATATAACTTTTGACTCTCCCAAAACTTAACTACCTACTACCTATCTAATAGCCTACTCTTGACTGGGAACCTTACCAATAACATATACAGTTGATCAACATACATTTTTCTGTTGTGTGCATTATATTGACTGTATTCTAAAATGCACTAGAGAAAAGAAAATGTTAAGAAAATCATAAGAAAAAATGCATTTACAGAGCTAAACTGTAAAAAAAATCTGTGTATGAGTGGACATGCACAGTTCAAACCTGTGTTTTACAAGGATCAACTGTATTTTTCTTTACCCTTTTACCTCCTGTACTTTGCATGTCCCCTACAGGGCCACCACCCTTCACCCAATGCCCAGCCCAGTGCCTAAATCATACAAGGTGCTCAATAATTTTGAGTGGATTGGTATAAAACCCAAGGTAGAATCGAGAAGCTAAACTATTAGCAAACTCTCTGTGGGGAAGGCAGATACCCTGTTACTGGTAAAACAAATACTATAAGAAGTAGAAGATTATTAAGCAACTTAGTATTCTGCTGACTCAAATCTAAGGGACTGTGGAGGTTGTAATAAATATCCAATAACAGGGTTAAAAGAAATTTCTGCTTTATTAGACTCTAAGCTTCTCAAAAATAGAGAAATGTATTGTTCATAATTGTGTTCTCAATACTTTGTATGGTGAGTGACTTGTGCATTCTTGTCCTAAATAAATGTTTGTGGAGGAAAGAAATGGGGAAGTAAGGGGAGTAAGGGAAGTAAGCAGGGAAAGAAGAAGGGAACCCTATACATTAGCAGTCGGTTTTCATTCTCCCCTTCCTTTCCAAATTCTTAACAACAACTAGTATGCATTCTGTCTCTATGGATTTTTCTGTTCTGGACATTTTATATAAATGAAATTATACAGTATGTAATCTTCTGTGTCTGACTTCTTTCACTTAGTATAATGTTTCAAGGTTCATCCATGTTGTAACCCGTATTATCTTTTTTTTATGACTGAATATTCCATCAAATGGCTTTGAAATACTGTTTATCCGTTGAACAATTGATAGATACTTTGAGTTGTTTCCACTTTGAGGATATTATGAATAATGTTATAAATATTAATTTATAAGATTTTGTGGGAAAATGTTTTTATTTCTCTTTGATACATACCTAGGAATGGAATTTCTGGTTATATGGTAGCAGTGTATTCAACTTTTTAGAACAATTTTCAAAAGTGGCTACATCTTTTACATTCTCACCAGCAATGTCTGACAATTTCCCCACATCCTTGCCAAAATTTATTATTGTCTGTTATTTTTTATTATCCAAGTGGCTGTAAAGTGGTATCGTATTGTTTTTTTGGATGGCATTTTCCTAATGACTACTTGAGCATCTTTTTATGTGCCTGTTGGTAATTTCTATATCCTCACTAAACAAATGTTTATTCCCTTCAACTGTATTTTTGATGAGTTATTTCTCTTTTATTGTTAGTTGTAAAAGTTCTTTATATATTATGGATACCAATTGCTTATCAGATACATAATTTGGAAACATTTTCTCCTATGGGTGGTATTTTTATTTTCTTGATCATTTCCTTTGAAGCACAGATGTTTTTAAATTTAATAAAGTTTGATTAACCTATGTGTTTTTTTCTTCTTCCACCTGCATTTTTGGTATTATACGTAAAAAATAACTGCCAAATATGAAATCATGATGGTTTACT
This sequence comes from Ailuropoda melanoleuca, assembly GCF_002007445.2. NCBI lineage: Eukaryota > Metazoa > Chordata > Mammalia > Carnivora > Ursidae > Ailuropoda > Ailuropoda melanoleuca. The sequence continues at coordinate 6,790 of NW_023253938.1, read as the reverse complement.
CATATTTTTTTCCTTAAGTTTTACAATTTTGATTCTTACATTTCATTTTTAATCCATTTTGAATTACTTTTTGTGTATGGTGTGAGCTAGGGTTCCAGGCTTTTACCATTGACTGTTTTGACACTCTTGCCAAAAATTTTTTACTATAAAATTGACCATGAATGTAAATTTATTTTAAGTGTCTCAATTCCATCGATCTCTCTTTATATTATACAAAATATATAGTAGCACATAGCCTTGATTACTGAAGCTTTGATGTAAATTTTGAAATTGGAAGTGTGAGTTCTCTAACTTTGCTCTTCCTTTCCTTTCCAATTTTGATTGTTCTGGGTCCCTTGGATTTCCATATGAATTTTAGGATTTGTTTTCAATTTATATTCAAAGAAGTTAGAAATTTGATAAGGATTGGATAGAATCTGTAGCTCAACTTGAGGGAATATTGATATCTTAACAATATTTAATCTACCAATGTAAAAAAAAAAGGAAATCTTTCCACTTATTTAAGTTACCTGTTATTAATTTCAATAACATTTTGTAGTTTCCAGTATAAAATTTCTGCACTTCATTGACTTTATTCCTATTTTATTCTTTTAGACCCTATTATAAATACTTTAATTTCATTTTAAGATTTATTATTGATAATGAAAAGAAATAAAATTGGTTTTTGTGTATTAATCTTGTATCCTGAACCTTGCTTTATAGTTTCATTAGTTTAATAGGATTTTATATATGGATCCAGCCCCATATCAGGCTCCGGGCTAAGTATGGAGCCTCCTTGAGATTCTCCACCCTCCCTCTGGCTTGCATGTGCATGCTCTCTCAGAGAAAGAAAAAAAAGGATTGTTTGAGGAAAGGTCACCTTCTCTTAGAGGAAAGAGCAAAAGAGATCTTGCCAGGTGGATTACCTAATTTTCCATTGTGGGATGGAGAGGTCTCACGTAACAGATAACTCATTGCTGCTGACCAGAAAATTCCCGACTGGCTAAGGCCACATCTCTGGGGGAGGTTGAAACTGCGATTAGATTAGATAGATTAGATTAGATATAAACCCTGGTTCAGTGACTTGGCCTAGCATACATGACTCCATTTTGGGCCTTTGTTTTTCTTTTTAATAACTTCCCCCTTATGATCAGACTCTCAGATTAACTGAAAGATGTGATCAAAATTTAAGTAATTAGTGGCACTTTCAGCTACTGCTCTGACGTTTTTAGTTTTTTTTGTTGTTCCTTTTGTGTAGTGTCCATTTGTCATGACAGTTTTACTTAACCCCTGTGATATTACCAGGTTATGGCATCAGGTTATGAAGTGAGACAATTTGAGTCATTATTCTCTTGGTTCTTTTTTGACATTCCAGTCTTAGGAAGACCATTTGCTTGGTGGTTAGTGCCTGTGAACGTGCATTTCANGATATAAACCCTGGTTCAGTGACTTGGCCTAGCATACATGACTCCATTTTGGGCCTTTGTTTTTCTTTTTAATAACTTCCCCCTTATGATCAGACTCTCAGATTAACTGAAAGATGTGATCAAAATTTAAGTAATTAGTGGCACTTTCAGCTACTGCTCTGACGTTTTTAGTTTTTTTTGTTGTTCCTTTTGTGTAGTGTCCATTTGTCATGACAGTTTTACTTAACCCCTGTGATATTACCAGGTTATGGCATCAGGTTATGAAGTGAGACAATTTGAGTCATTATTCTCTTGGTTCTTTTTTGACATTCCAGTCTTAGGAAGACCATTTGCCTGGTGGTTAGTGGCTGTGAACATGCATTTTGAGCTTTTGAGAGAATACAACATACCAGGGTATCATTATGATTAGTATAAGCAGGGTAATTCCCAAATGTTTGGAGTGTATTTCAAAGTCATGGTTCCCAAAACCCAAACCAATCAAAAGTCTCATTGAAAGAGTCACTCTTTTAACCCAAATGGCTTGCCCAGTGATCCTATCTGAGTTTCAGCTTCCCCAGAAGTATGAATCCAGGTGCAGCAGGTGGTTTTAGCCATAACACAGACACTTCCTTGCCCAGCTAAAAGATAATCAAGAGCTATCCTGTTATCAAGAACCACTTCGAACAGAGAGCCTAAGAATCTTTCTTGGGCAGCTGTTGTTAAAATATTCAGTATCTTCAAGAGTTGTGAGGTTCCTGATCATATTTTCATTGACATTTACTCCTAACTAAAGGAAGATGGTCCTGAGAATCCTGAGTCATGAAAACCTCCTGGTTGGTCCTTTATAACTCAGTGATGTAAATTCAGAGTTGATTAGGGAGGTATTTCTGTCTGAACACTTAGGGCCACAGTTTGGCAACCTAAGAGTCATAGTCTCCTTATGTGCCAGCCATCTAGGCATTCATAAACCCAAGGAGAATGACAACCACCACAGACAAAGCTAAATCCTGTCAGAACAAAAACTACTTCCACAAAGTGGCACTATTAATGGATTCATTTGCAGGGATGGCTGCATTTTCCTTTTCAGAAGCACTTTTATAAAAGCATCAAAGTAAAACAATAACTGTGAAAAGGCTTAAAGATTCTCATTGCTAAAGATCTAATGACAATTTATTATAATGGAACTGACAAGGAAATTTGGCTATTTCTATAGCATGTAACATTTTAAGATAATAACTAGAATTATGCCTAATAATTCTACAACAAATGCCTAATAACTCTACAACAAATGGTGTTGGGAAAACTAGACAGCTACGCACAAAGAATGAAATTAGAC
>NW_023253938.1:0-1027 GCF_002007445.2 Ailuropoda melanoleuca | reverse complement strand
AATTGCTGTTTTATTTCTCAAAATGCCATTTTCATACCCACTTTACTCTTATTTTATTAAAAGAAAGCAATCATCACAATTCAGATACTGCCCTTTTATATTCTGAATTATATTACTGTTTACTTTGATTTGCATAAATATGGTTTCGTTATATTTGTAAGTGAATATTTTTGCTAATTATGATCTTTCCCAATGGTAATCTAGACATCAGATAATAGAAGAATAGCATTTAGCTGCTAATGGGGAATTTGGCTCTTGAGCTGTACATTCATCAGTACATTCCTTACAGTATTGAATGTTCTCTTTTGTGGTGAGATATTTGTATACAAACCATACATTCTCTATAGTGTACATTTGACCCTTGAACAAAGCAAGGGTTAGGGGTGCCAACCCCCCATACATTTGAAAATCTGCATATAACTTTTGACTCTCCCAAAACTTAACTACCTACTACCTATCTAATAGCCTATTCTTGACTGGGAACCTTACCAATAACATATACAGTTGATCAACATACATTTTTCTGTTGTGTGCATTATATTCACTGTATTCTAAAATGCACTAGAGAAAAGAAAATGTTAAGAAAATCATAAGAAAAAAATGCATTTACAGAGCTAAACTGTAAAAAAAATCTGTGTATGAGTGGACATGCACAGTTCAAACCTGTGTTTTACAAGGATCAACTGTATTTTTCTTTACCCTTTTACCTCCTGTACTTTGCATGTCCCCTACAGGGCCACCACCCTTCACCCAATGCCCAGCCCAGTGCCTAAATCATACAAGGTGCTCAATAATTTTGAGTGGATTGGTATAAAACCCAAGGTAGAATCGAGAAGCTAAACTATTAGCAAACTCTCTGTGGGGAAGGCAGATACCCTGTTACTGGTAAAACAAATACTATAAGAAGTAGAAGATTATTAAGCAACTTAGTATTCTGCTGACTCAAATCTAAGGGACTGTGGAGGTTGTAATAAATATCCAATAACAGGGTTAAAAGAAATTTCTGCTTTATTAGACTCTAAGCTTC
>NW_023253937.1:0-1789 GCF_002007445.2 Ailuropoda melanoleuca | reverse complement strand
TCTATTACATGTGTCTTAGTGAAACATCGGGATATGGTGTAATTGTCCAACCTTTTAATGAGCTGACATTTTCTATGACACTTTATGGACATCAATTGGATGCAGGTCAATGGTTTAGAAAATCTTTCTTGAGGATCTGGGTTTTCAGGCAACATCGGGAAATTTTGTTCGATTCTTATTCTGAATTAGCTGTTGCTTTTATAAGGTGTCTCTAGGACTAAGATCTATTGGCAGGTTAATTTAAAGTCAGAACAAGTAGTAAGAATCTGTGATAGGTTTCATCCCCTTATGTGAAGTCACATGTTCAGGAAGGAGGAGTCCTGTCCAGAATCAGTTCCTTAACCCACGTGGGGAGCAGCAAAAGTCACAGATGCATTGCGGGGAAGACGTGAAGGAGCCACAGTGCTGGACAGCAAATGCTTAACTTTTCCACACATTGTGGGATCCTCACTAGTCGAGAAGCAGAATATCGGGGGAACTCTCTCTGGATCACAGTAATGTTAATCTTTAATATCTCTTGGAAAATAATGTGCCTGGCTTGGTAAAACAACTTGTGGGAGGTAAAAGGAAAAAAAAACAACACCTTACTCTTATATGGACTGATTCTTCTGGTTTTCTGTTAGAATTCTTAGACTAAATGAGTATTGTAAATCTCTGTGTAGAAATTCTCCTTTTTATCTCTATTATGAAAGATTAAATGTATTGTCCGTTATAAGAGGAGGACATGAACCTATTTCTTGATTTGTGATTTCAGACATTTTGATCCAGCAGAAATACAAGAGGGAAATGTAGATTAAATTGCAAATGAAGAACTGAAAGACAATATTTTAATCATAAAGACTGTGGAGCTGGGAAGGAATCAGATATTTTTAATCTGTCTGTAAATCTCATGATGTGCATGAAAAATTATCTGAAGACTCCCTATGTCAGGTTTTTAATAGGCAGAAGAAGGATTTTTCCTTTCCTGAATTAATCTTTGAAGGCAATAGTGATGATGGAAATAGCTAAGGAATTAAGAGCATGGCAATGGCTTTCATTTTAAAAGAATTTTTGTTTTTATTTTCATATAATTTTAACTGAAGTTTGTCTCAACCAGAAATTAGCCACTATCACACACACCAACCTGTCTGTCAAAACATACAGAAGTATTAGGTGTTAGATGCAGCTAATGAATAATTGGACAGTACATCAAGAACGAATGATGTGGGTGGTAAGGAGGGCACGTGTTGCACGGTGCACTGGGTGTTATACGCAACGAATGGAGCATCGAACTTTCCATCGGAATCCGGGGATGTACTGTATGGTGACTAACATAATATAAGAAAAAACCATTAAAAAAAAAGAATGAGGTACTACTATATGTTGGCTAGTTGAACATAGTAACAAAAACTTTTTTAAAAAGAAGAGTAAAAACAAATAAAAATAAATAAGTATGAATTACGCGTTCGTCCCCCTGCTCAGACATGCATACCTGTCATGGTGTGTGACAGTGTGTAATACAGTTCAGAGTTATTTTTTTCTCTTATCCAACTTGGTCAGTGGCAGAATCGAGACTCAAATCATGATTCTGGAAAAGCTAGTTCTGAGGATATCACCAAACGACTCTCTCAAAACAACTCTCTTAACCGGTATATTCAGTTGGTCTTCTAAACGGTCCACTTTTGAATCATGGCTGCAGTTTGAAGTAATTTCTCATAATATCCAGGAAACATATTTGAAATGGCATAACGAACATAAAGCATAACCTTTTGCACTGTATCTACACAGAGAAAGAGAGAGAGAGAGAGAG
>NW_023253936.1:0-2636 GCF_002007445.2 Ailuropoda melanoleuca | reverse complement strand
CTGGTGATGGGTAAGTGACAGCGTTCCAGACAAAAAATTAAGCACACAGATGTTACAGTATGAAGGAATGTGGTAAGGGACCTGAAATAAATTCTGTGCAGGTGGAGTGCAGAGAGCAAGGTGCAGAGCAGTCTGAGATGTGGTTGGAAAGGTAAATGGGTGAGATCAGGGCCATGGAGACCCTGTTAAAAATTCTGGGGTTTTATCTTAAGAATCAGGAGTAACAGGACACACCTGAAGAATTTTTGTCAAGGGGGAAATGATATGTGATCACTCACATGTTAACTGAACAGCTATGATGCTTTTGCTTTGTCCTACAGAAAACCTGAATTGAATTGGTTTGGGAAAACAAAGTGGGTGAGATTATTGGCCCGAGTCACTAAAAAGATTTCAGGGATGCTCAATCCAGGCTGAAACACTGTGACCTGGTTTGTGTCTCTAACTTTGGGCTCCGGTTCTTGGAATGGTTTCTGTTATCAGGCAGGCTCTCCCTTCCTGACGGAGACAGGAGGCAGGGAGGCTGGTTCCAAAATGGCCATCTGGGTACAGGCTCTGTTTTCTTGGCCAGTGGGGAAGAAAAGTCTGCTTCCTTGAGAGGCTTTTAAAAGTCTCAGAATTTAGTTTAAATCATCTTGATTGGATTGTCTTGGATTATGTTCTGACTTTGAAAAATCCCCGTGGGCTATGCCAGTTAGTCCATGGGGCCATCACACCCCAAGAGCGTGGCTGAGCATCTGGANTTTTAAAAGTCTCAGAATTTAGTTTAAATCATCTTGATTGGATTGTCTTGGATTATGTTCTGACTTTGAAAAGATCCCCATGGGCTATGCCAGTTAGTCCATGGGGCCATCACACCCCAAGAGCGTGGCTGAGCATCTGGGTTGAAATTAGGAAGGGAGTCCCCATCGTCACTCTGGCTGCAGCACCCTGAATGGTTCAGAAGGGAGCAGAGCCGTGTAGAGTAAGGAGGGTGGTCACTGTCCTTGAGGAGGACCGATGGGCATAGGCATCTTGGACAAGAGGGGTGGCAGTGCAGATGGAGAAAATGAGTGAATTCCAGGGGCACCTGGGTATAACTGATACATGCTGAGCATGGATTGGATATAAGGCTGCTAGAGTGGGTCTGGTTTGGTTAGCAGAACTGGGCTGGTGGTGCCATGGACCAGCACAGAGACCCCGGAAGACAACCATAGCGGTTGGGGGAGGGGGTTATTACTTTTATCTTGAGTATATTGACTTGGAGTTATGATGTCCACGTGGAAATGGTAAGCAGCAGGTGCATGGGTAGGTCCCGAGCATATCGAGGAGGTATGGCTAGAGATAAGGCTTTGAAAGTCCTCTTCATTTAAGGGTAACTGGAGGCACGGTCATAGATGAGATTTCTTGGGAAGGGAGTACAGGATGCGAAGACAAGTATTACTAGGAACAGGATTTAGGGAGTCTAGCATTGAATAGACAAGCAGACGAAGATGAATCAGGAAGGAAGCAACAGTAGGTGGCCAGAGATGTCTCTGAGGTCAAAGGCAGAGAATGAGGAGGGATGACAGGTCTTTGTCCCGTGTGCAGCATGTGTCCCCATCATATTTCTTAAGTGTATCTTTGCTCAGAGTCACTGGCTGGCCATGCTGCCTTTCTGCCACTGCTTACCCGGTCCCCCCATGGCAACACCATGGCAGTCTGTGCATGGATGTCCCGTCTACTACTATTACTATCCTTCCCTTCCTGCTGCCGGCCATAGCTCTGCCTCGCGGCTCTGTCTGGTCAGGGCAACCAATCCTCTTAAATTAGAAATCCTGGTGGGGTTTTCCATCTGGTCCTTGAGGTTTGCTTCTTCCCAGACTGGGTCTCAATCTGGCTTTCAGCACTGTGCTTCCTTCTCTCCCGCTTGTGGGTCTGGTGTTCCCAGTCTCTATGTTATTTCTTATCTGCTCTGTCCCCCCTTCTGGCTGTTCTGACACAGAGAAGATGGCACTCCTTTTACTTCCGTTCTCCTTAAATGGTTCAGGTTTCCTCTGAGCTACAGTTAAGCACCGGGGTTTCCTGTTTTTCCTCTTTTATGTCTGAAGTCCTGGAGTGTATGGTGGCGGGGCGAGAAGGGTGGATCCCACCATCCTGGTGGTGGTTGTATGTGTATGTGGGGGTGTTTCTTGGCCATCATGAGGTCTTTCTCCCAATTTTCCCTTCCACTTGCACTTCCGCTCTCCCACTGGAGTGAGAGTTTTGATGAGCTGTTTACGCCATGGCCCTCCACCTAGTGAAACTCTTGAGCTCCTTGTTAGCTTGTGGGTATATGAATATCCATATTGTGTGCTGGGCATCGTGCATCTGTGTGAGCATGCATACGGGCACTTTCCGGGGGGAGGGTATGTGGCTGTCATCCAGTTCAGAGAGGGCCAGTCTTCACCCCATATTTTAACACTGGCCTTGATGGTGTCATTGCAATCCGTTAGAACGATGTGCAAAGTTCCTATGGCTTGACCTTTGCCCTCTTCTCCACTTCATTTTCTACTCCTTTCCGTCTACTATTATACACACTGGCAACATACATCACTTGCAAGTCCACCTACACACATGCACACCACACATGGGTGCACACACACGTATGCACACACATGCACTCACACACGCACACACAC
>NW_023253935.1:0-1781 GCF_002007445.2 Ailuropoda melanoleuca | reverse complement strand
TGGGAGAGGAAGAAGCAGGCTCCCGGCGGAGGAGCCTGATGTGGGGCTCGATCCCAGGACTCCAGGATCACTCCCTGAGCTGAAGGCAGACGCTTAACGACTGAGCCACCCAGGTGCCTCTCTTCCTTGCTTTTAAACAACACCATTTCACTGTGTGGCCAAATGCCCTTTCCATGCATGCCTACAGTAGAGTGAGTTGTCATGTCTCTCCTACTAAGGAGACTAATCGTATTGGGTCAGAGCCCCAACCTATGACATTTAACCTTCCTTTTTTTTTTTTTAAGATATAATTGACTTTATTAACCAATTCATGAACTGAGCATCATCCCAAGTAACAAGTAGAGAGCTGTCCTCCTTAATTATTTTCTTACAGGCCCCATCTCCAAATACTGTTACACTGGGGATTAAGGCTTTAACATATGAATTGGGATGGAGGGACATAGTCCACAACAGTCCCCCCAAAACTGTCAAACAAAACAAACTATATCTATGGGATTTCAACATATTTCAATTTATGGGATTTTAATATATTTCAATATAAGCATAGTGATTACCTATTACTTCTTTCCTTATTTGAATGTTTCACCTCTGGGTATGTTCAGTGAGTTTCCATACCAGGATGTAACTAAGTGGGAAAACACTTCCTGTTTTAGAAGTGGGACATTTAGATCCATCGGGTGTATAGTAGACAGGATGTGGCGTTGCCCTCTGTGGACACTATTATACCTTCTTTCTGAGTTTTAAGTCTGTGGAAGTCTTGTAAAACTGGTACACATGGAGAAAAGGAATGCTGATTAACTCCTTTTCATTAACTATAAATGTGCTCAATTATAAGATATTGTTCAAAAATATCTATTGATTAGTATATGGAAATATGCATATATCTACACCCTATAAAAACTGTATCAGTTTGCTCATGTACACTCTTCACCCCCTTGCATTCCTTATTCACAGATGGATCCCCCATCACCAACAGAGACTACTGAGACTCTATATTGGAATGCGTGAACACTGCAAAACCACCCAGGGTGAGGCATCCATATGCCACTCCTTCATCCAAGTCATCCCTTCAAGGCACCCTCACCTCTACTTATATGGGTTCTTTTCCTCCTTCCCATCTGTCTGTAGGGCCTGGAAGGAAACTCTGATCCTTCAGCAAACCCAGCTCTTATGTGAGATATGTTGTCCCTTTGTTTGTTGCTGACAAGCATAAAGAACCACTTTCACTGCTGGTAATAATGGTTAATTTATCACATCCAGTGGAGGCTGACCTCTGGGTGTCCCAACCCCTCCATCACCTTCACACCTGCTCAAGCTAATTGTTAGAGCCAAGTGTAAATGAAAATCAACTGGGCTAATAATGAATGGAGCCCATTACTCGCAACAGCACATTGCTTTAGGAAGGTTTATCAAGAAACATTATAACCAGTCCTCAGTCACAGTTCCCTGTTTCATGGATGAGAAAAGGCAAGCAAACAAGGGGCATCAGCATATGAAAACAAGCACAGTGATGGGAAACACAACATTTGGCTTTAGCTTCCAGAGCTCTGGAATAGCTATTCTTATACTTTACCAAACTCCACTAAAATACTCCCCCAAAAAGATTTAAGATATCTCTCCCAATGTTGTTGTCATCTGTTTCTATAAGCAAATGAGATCATTACTGGATATGAAGACCTTAATTAATATGCTAATCTCATTCCTCCATCAAAACCTTTTTTTTTTAAAGATTTTATTTATTTATTTGACAGAGATAGAGACAGCCAGCGAGAGAGGGAACA
>NW_023253934.1:0-1771 GCF_002007445.2 Ailuropoda melanoleuca | reverse complement strand
TTTTTTTTTTTCTTCTTTTTCTTCTTATTTTTAAAGATTTTATTTATTTGAAAGAGAGAGAGACAGAGCACAAACAGGGGGAGAGGGAGAAGGAGAAGCAGAATCCCTGCTGAGCAAGGAGCTCAACGTGGGACTCGATCCAGGGACCCTGGGATCATGACCTGAGCCAAAGGCAGACGTCTAATTGACTGAGCCACCCAGGAGCGCCCCCACCTTCTCTTAAAAAAAAATTGGTTCTTTTGAAAAAAAAATCTTGATATTTAAAAATAAATTTCAGGTTTAAGAAAGAGTTTCAAAGATGGGGAGTTCCTGTATACTCTTCACTCAGCTTCTGTTGATATTAACAATATCTTACATAACCATGATACACTTACCAAAACTAAAAAATTAACATTGATGCAATACTAGTAACTAAATTACAGATTTTATTCTGATATCACTGGTTTTTCCACTAATGTTCTTTTCCTATCCAGCACACAATTAACGATACCATTTGTATATAGCTGTCCTGTCCCTTCCAAACTGTGACAGTTTCTCAGTCTTTCCTTGTTTTTCATGATGTTGGCCCTTTTGAAGAGTACTAGTGAGGTTTTTTGTAGAATGTCCCTCAGTTTGGGTTTGTCTCATATTTTCTCATGATTAGACTGGATAATGGATTTTGGGGAAGAACACAGAGATGAAGGTATCCTTAGAACATCAAGTGAGGGGTAGATGCTGTTAGCATGACTTACCATTAGTGATGCTAATAATTTATTTAAGGAGGTGTCTGCCAGGTTTCTCCCCTGTAAAGTTACAACTTTCCTTTTCCATATTCTAATCAGTAGATGCAAATCACTAAGTCCAGCCCACACTCAAGGAGAGGAGAATTAAACTCTACTTCCTGGGGCACCTGGGTGGCTCAGTCAGTTAAGTGTCTGCCCTCAGATCAGGTCATGATTCCAGGGTGCTGGGATGGAGCCCTGCTTCTTCCTTTCCCTCTGCCCCTCCCCCTGCTTGTGCTCTCTCTCTTTATCTCTGTCAAATAAGTAAAATCTTAAAAAAAACCAAAAAGCCCTCTACTTCCTAGAGTGAGGAGTATCAAAGAATCTGTGGATATACATTAATGCCACCACAATGATTAATAAATATTTTGAAGGATACTTTGAGGCTATGCAAATATCCCTTTCCTCCAAATTGGCTCATTTATCTAAGGCAGAAAATAGAATATTCAAAATCTCAAGAACAGAAATCAATCAAAAGAAAATTTTGACAATAAAAGTTTATTTATTTATTTGAGGGAGAGAGAGCGCATGTACATGTGAGCAGGTGGTGGGGGAAGAGGGGGCTAGAGGGAGAGGGAGAGAGAGAATCTTAAGCAGACTCCCCCTGAGCATGGAGCCTGATGCAGGGCTTGATCTCAAGACTCCGAGATCATGACCTGAGCTGAAACCAGGGGTTGGATGCTAAACTGACTGAACCACCCAGGCACCCCAAAAGTTGCCTTATTTATTTATTTATTTATTTTTTGCTCAGTGGGTAATAACCAACTAACTCACTGTTTTTTCAAGCCTGTGCTGAAAAGGTTTCCCCTGGCTTAAAAGTTGAGCAGTTGAAATCCATGTAATAGGAGGAGTGGATCAAAAAAAGATTCCTTTATATCCAAATTCTGTGGATTACCTCTATTCCCAACTTTGTCTATTTTGAGATATTGAGACTTGGAGTTTATTTTATTTATTTATTTATTTTAAAGATTTTATTTATTTATTCGACAGAGATAGAGACAGCCAGCGAG
>NW_023253933.1:0-1769 GCF_002007445.2 Ailuropoda melanoleuca | reverse complement strand
AAAAAAAAAAAAAATTCTCAGGGTTGCTTCCTGGCTCAGTCAGTACAGCATGTGACTCTTGATCTTGGGGTAGTGAGTTTGAGCCCCACATTGGTGGTAAAGTTTACTTTAAAAAAATTCTAAATACCCATAAATAGGGGACCAGTTAAATTATGGTACAATAAAATTCTATTTGGTCTTTAAAAAGAATCAACCAATTCTATTTAGGCTAATCAAAAAGTTGAACAATCCCAGGTAATAAATGCAAAATGAATGGAAGAGTTAGAAAATCAATTTACAACCCTTAATGGAATAATGGACTAAAGCAAAAATAATCACTGGATGCCAAAAACATTAGGTGAAACGTTAATGGGAAACTTTATACAGGCAGATTAGGCTGATACCACCCAAATCCTCTCAGAGTGAAACATGAGATATATGAGCTTCCCGAGGTGATACTGCAAGAACACAAGAACCACTTAGAAAGAATTCTTGCCAAAAATATTCAACATGAACTCCATCGAGCCTCAAATACAAGGAATAGAGGAACAAATGGAATAGCACGCAAAGGAGACAGTCCAATCCAGAAAGTGGGGTCTTCTATGGGATAAAAATCTAGTTTTTTAAATAAAAAATCTAGTTTTTTCTTTTTAAGGAAAAGAAATACTAAATTTTAAAAGAGTTTTAATGGATGTCATATGTGGACCCAATTTGACTCCTTATTCAAACAAAACAACTATAAAAAGATACTTTTGAGAAAATCAGGGAAACTGGAAAATAGACTGGATTCTGGATTATATTAAGAATTATTGTTGTGGCGCCTGAGTGGCTCAGTCGGTTAAGTGACCGACTCTTGTTCCCAACTCGGGTCATGATCTCAGGGTCCTGGGATGGAGCTAGGAAGCAGTCTCTGTGCTCAGTGGAGAATCTGCTTGAGGATTCTCTCTCTCCCTCTGCCTCTGCCCCTCCCTCCACTCATGGGTGTGCTCTCTCTCCCTCTCTTTCTCTAAAACAAATGTATAAATCTTTTTTTAAAAAGAATTATTGTTAGTTGAGATGTGACAATGGTATTGTGATTTTTTAAGTCATTATGTCTTAGAAATACATACTAAAGTATTTGGGTAAAATTACATGATATCTGGGATTTATTTTAAAATACTCCAGAGAAAAAGGTGAAGCTATAGATGAAACCGAATTACCAAATATATTTTTTACTATGGAATTATTTCAACATACACAATAGCAGAGAAATAATGAATTTACATTCATCCAATTCAACATTTTGCCAATCTTAGTTCAAGTTGTTTCTCCCACACATATGTTTTTCTTCTGGTATATTTTTTTAATATTTTATTTATTTATTTGAGAGAGAGAGAGTGAGAGAGCTTGAGTGAGAAAGAGAACAGGAGCAGAGGGGCAGAGGGGCAGAGGGAGAAGCAGGCTCCCTGCTGAACAGGAAGTCTGATGTCGGGCTTGATCCCAGAGTTGTGACCTGAGCTGAAGGCAGACACTTAACTCACTGAGCCACCCAGGTGCCCCTCTTCTGGTATGTTTTAAGGTAAATCCCAAACAGACAATGTATCATTTCATTCATGAATATATCAGCATGCATCTGTAATTGATAAGGAAATTCTTTTTCAATATAACTACTAGGCTACTATCACACCTAACAAAGTTAATGATAAATCTCTTAATATTGTCTAATATATACAGCAAGACTGTCAAAATATTTATATGTCTGTTGAAGCTGGGTAATAGACACCTGGGTGTTCGTTATACAAATTTTATAT
>NW_023253932.1:0-1755 GCF_002007445.2 Ailuropoda melanoleuca | reverse complement strand
CCAGGCCCAAATCCAGCTCTGGTGACATGGGAGGGGGGCAGGGGAAGGTGTGACTCACCTATCCCAACCTCCCTACCTGCCCAATCCTGGGGGCGGCCAGACATGGGGGAAAAGGAAGGACAGGGTTCTCCCTGGGGAGTGATTGGGTGAGGGGAAACCCAAAGAGGGACCCCAAGAAGCAGACAACAGAAGCAAATATCAGATCTCCTGCAACCCCAACCTAAGAGATAGTACCCCGTGAAATTCTCTGAGGGCTTCCTCTTGATACTTCAGTCCATGATTAACCCTAGAGCTTCCCCTCCCCGTTCTGTCCACCTGTATACCTGTGCCAGCCTCCCCTTCCCTCACACTCCCCTTCCCTCCTCCATTATTATCTGCCAGCCCCAGCCCCACTCCACCCTGCTGCCATCTCCTCACACCCTTCTCCCTAGGTCACACTGCTCCCTCTCCTACCAAATCACTACTCCCTTCCCGGGATTCCTTCAATGTTCCTTCCAGGCTCCACTACTCATTCTCTGTCCTGTACAGCTCCTCCAATCCTGGGCTGGAGCCTATCCTTCTGTTGGCCAGAAGAGTCCCTCCTTGGCCTCACCTTCATTCCCCTTCCTGCCTCTCTGCTTTTCCTCTCCCTGCACCCTGCCCCTCTCCTGCTGCTGCCTCTTCTCCATTCTGTGCCCTGGCCCAAAACATCCCTCAGCCAATCCAGGGCCTTCATTCTCTGCACCCAAACAACCCCCTCTCCTCCAATCTCACCCAAGAACCCCCTATATTGCATCCAACTCACCCCACCCACTCCAGCCCCTGTACCTGTCATGGTCAGCACTTCGGAAGCGAGGCAGGATCTGGCGAAAGCTGCTGGTCCGGTCAAGTTTGGGTTGTGACTTTGTGCGTTTGATGGAGCTTTTTAACCTCCGGCTCAGGAAGCCTTGCTGGGGTGGGGGGGAAATGGGGATATGGGTGGGTTGGGGCAGGGTCAGTTCTACCTACTCACGCCTCAGCTGGTAAAGAGTCCCTGGATGAAAGTGGGATGGGGGAAAAGGGAAGTCTCTAGAGGTGAGGAAATGGAGATAGGAGCCCTGCTACCAATTTGTCTTCCTTTGCTCCCAATGGGTGCAAGCACGCACGGATGCGCGCGCGTGCACACACACACACACACACACACCAGCTTGGAAAAGGTGGGAGGGCTGGTCTGAGAAGCAGGGGGACAGAGCCAAGGAGGGGGAAACCAAAGAGGTGGGGAGAGGCGAGCGGATGCGCTCTCTCACTCTCTCTCCCTCCTGCCCCCTTTCTCGGAATGCTGGAGCTCCAGCTGGGGCTGGAGGGGAGGGGGCCCAGCTGAGCCACATCTGGCAAGCGCCTTCACTCACCGAGGGCCGGAAGGGCGCAGCGGGGGCGGCCTCCATGCTGTACTGCTTCCCCCCTGGGACGCTCTTCCTCCTCGAGCGACCCAAGTGGTATTCTGGAAAGGGGAAAAGAGCCAGAAGGGAGGTTGGGAGGGGTCGCTGTTAGCCCAGGTGTCCACCTCTGACCCCAGCCCACTCGCCCACCTCCCTCGGCCCCTCAGCTCCAGCCTCACCTACCCCCCGGAAAGCAGCAGGAAGAGCAGCGGCGGCTGAGAGGCTGGCGGCGGGAAGGAGGGGGTAAAGAACCCGAGCCGGAGCCCCCCGAGGGGGATGGGGTGGGAGGCCTTAGGCCCATGACTGGGACTGGCAGTCAGCAGAAGGGCATGGCTGAGAGGGTCAGTAAAACCCCAGT
>NW_023253931.1:0-1700 GCF_002007445.2 Ailuropoda melanoleuca | reverse complement strand
TTTTTTTTTTTTTTGCCATTTCGAACATACTAGTTCTATTTAAGTTCTTACACCCGCTTCTAGATTTTTTAAAAAATTATTCCATTTACTGTTTTTGAAAAGGTAAAATACTCAAGTGGTTCAATCATGAAAAAGTACAAAATAGAATACTCCCTCCCATCTACGTACCCATCTACACAGTTCCTACCCTCCTCCAATAGACAACCAGTGTTATTAATTTCTGGTTTATCCTTCCAGAGATTTTTAAGATGCACATAAAGCATAGTATATATTTTTCTATTTCTTATTCTATCCAAATATTGTTCTTTAATTTCACTTCCTTTTTTATTTAATGATGGACCCTAAAGACCCTTCCAGATCAGTATATAAAGAGCATATCCATTCTCTTTTAGTTGCATAGTATTCTTTTGAATGAATGTACCATAATTTATAAAACAGTCCCCTATTGATAGACCTCTAGTTTGCTTCCAATACTTTGACAAACAATGCTATAGTAAATTATCTTGTAAATAATTACACAAATGTAAATCTGTAAGGTAAGTTCCTAGAGGTTGAATTGGTGGGTCACAGGATATGTGCATTTATAACTGTCATTACCAGTGCCAAAATGCCCTCTAAACAGTTGTACCAATTTCCACTTTCATCAGCAATGTATGAAAGTGCCTGTTTCCCCACATCCTTACCAACATGAAACACTGTTATTAAACTTTTATCTTTTGCCAAACTAGTAAAAAATGATATCTCAATGTAGTTTTTTTCAAGATTTTATTTTATTTATTTGAGAGAGAGAGAGAGAGTGAACAGGAGGAGAGAGAGAGGGAGACAGAGAATCCCAAGTAGGTTCCACATCAAGCGTAGAGCACAATGTGGGGCTCAACCCCACAACCCCAAGATCACTACCTGAGCCAAAATCAAGAGTCAGATGCTTAACCAACTGAGCCACTCAGCCACCCCTCTCAGTGTAGTTTTTTGTTGTTGTTTTTAAGATTTTATTTATTTAAGAGAGAAAGAGAGCATGAGCAGGGGGCAGAGAGAGAGGGAGAAGCAGGCTCCTCATTGAGCAAGAAGCCCAACGTGGGACTCAATCCCAGGACCCTGGGATCATGACCTGAGCTGAAGGCAGATGCTTAAACAACTGAGCCACCCAGGCTCCCCTTAGTTTTAATAGACCTTTCTCTCTTATTATGTGTGAGGTTGAACATCTTTACACATAGTTTTAAGAATCATTTTTGTTTCTCTTTCAGTGGTCTCCCATAAGTATTTTCTTGTTGAAATTAACTCTTTATATATTAGGAAAATTAGATCTTTGCAGTAAGAGCTTAAAATATTTTCCCCAATTTGTCATCTTTCTTTTGATTTTGCATACAATTTTTGCCATGTGTAAAACATATACAGACATGCACATTAATATACACACACACACAAACTTGAATGTACTTTTCTCTTAAGGCTCCTAAATTTTGTCATAATTTACTAAGGCTTCCTTATTCGGAGCTATAAATAATTCTTTCTTGTTTTTTAATTTAATGGGTTCATTTATTCATATTAAAATTTCTATCCATTTGTTTTTTTGTTTTGTTTTGTTTTTTAAGATTTTATTTATTTATTCAACAGAGATAGAGACAGCTGGCGTGAGAGGGAACACAAGCAGGGGGAGCGGGAGAGGAAGAAGCAGGCTCATAGCAGAGGAGCCTGATGTG
>NW_023253930.1:0-1508 GCF_002007445.2 Ailuropoda melanoleuca | reverse complement strand
TTTATTTATTATTTTTGTAATTGAAACTTCTTTTTGTTCTTTCATTTTTTAATTATGTTGTTAGCCAACATATAATACATCATTAGTTTTTGATGTACTGTTCAATGATTCATTAGTTGCATATAATATCGAGTGTTTATCACAACACGTGCCCTCCTTAATACCCATCACGTGGTTACAACATAGCTCCAGAATCCTCCCTTCTGTAACCCTCTTTTGCTTTCCCGGAGTCCAGAGTCTCTCATGGTTTGTCTTCCTCTCTGAATTCTTCCCATTCAGTTATCATATGGTTTCACTCATATGTGGAACATAAGAAATAACATGGAAGATATTAGGGGAAGGAAGGGAAAATTGAAGAAGGGGAAATGAGAGGGCGAGATGAACCATGAGAGACCATGGACTCCAGGAACCCAACTGTAAGTTACAGAAGGGAGGGGGGTGAGGGGATGGGCTGGCCCGGTGGTGGGTAGTAAGGAGGACAGGTATTGCATGGGGCACTGGGTGTTATATGCAACTAATGAGTCAGGGAACACCACACAAGACAGAAATGCTGTACACCACAGTGCCTAACTGAGCACAATAAAAAACAACTTTGACTTAGAATTCCTTCCTAACGAAAGCTCTTTTTTTAATTTTTATTTATTTTTATTTTTTTATTTTATTATTATATTATGTTGGTCACCATACAGTACATCCCTGGTTTCCGATGCAAAGTTCGATGCTTCATTAGTTGCGTATAACACCGAGTGCACCATGCAATACCTTCCTAACGAAAGCTCTTAAACACCTGTTTTCTTTTTCTTTATCCTGTCAATTCTTCACATATTTTTGGTCTTGTATAAAAGGTATAAAAACTGCCTGCCTTGGTCATTTCTTTGGGTCTCAATTTCATTATCAGGCCTCCACGAGGAGGTAATAAAACGTTGGGTTTTTCTCCTGTTACTGTCTCATCTCCATTTCTTTCCAAAACAGCTGGAAGAACCCTGGGGGAAAGAAGGAAATGTCTCTCTCCCCAAAGCAATTGTCCAGTCCTTAACGCCATCTCAGGGACCCCATCCCCTGATCCCTCTGAGCAGCAGTCATTCATCCTCTCATCTCTGCATTTACCCAGCAAACCACATCCATACGCAGTGGTTCCCAGAGTCAGCACGACCAGGTCTGAAATACGCTACAATATCAAGACGATGAAAGAAGTTCTCACTTATATTACAAAACAAGCATCTGAAAAGAAGTCACCTGCCAAGGAAAGGATTCACAGGGATCTGTAACCTGTTCCTCCCTCCTCAGTGAGCCTGGACAGAGCAGAACTCTGGCAAAGAGTAACCATGAAATGCACAGACGACGAGATACGTGAGGGTCTTACAGGGGTGGCTGTACGCTGATCACTGCCCTACTAATGATTGCAGCGTGATGCGTGGGGTCTGTTTAGGACCTACACACCACACACTGCAGACATGCTACCAAATGACAGTCCTGAAGCCAGAGCAGGGCTGTGAAGGAAGGGACAC
>NW_023253929.1:0-1503 GCF_002007445.2 Ailuropoda melanoleuca | reverse complement strand
TGTGTGTGTGTGTGTGTGTGTGTGTATGGTCTATAGCTGGGCATTTATGTAACTCAATGCAATGTTGTAATTTATAAGAAACATATATTTGGTCAATTTCATATATACATTTCTCATATATATTTGGTCTTTATCCACAGTTCCTATCTCACAGCTCCCAAAAACCTTGGAAGTTCCTAAGTGTTGAGAGCAATAAAGGTGTCTTTTGGTATATTAAAAGGTGATTTTTGGACCCTACCCTAGAGCAGGGGGCTAGTTGCCAGGAAGACCAAACATGGGATTAGAGTTTTGGGACTTTCAGCCTCATACCCTGACCTCCAGAGAGGGTAAAGGGATTGGAGATTGAATCAACCAATGGCCAATGACTCAGTCAATCATGACTATGAAATGAAGCCTTCATACAAGAACATAAAGCCTGGATTCAAAGAGCTTCCGGGTTGGTAAATATG
Source organism: Ailuropoda melanoleuca (assembly GCF_002007445.2). NCBI lineage: Eukaryota > Metazoa > Chordata > Mammalia > Carnivora > Ursidae > Ailuropoda > Ailuropoda melanoleuca. Next base: position 1,054 of record NW_023253929.1, on the reverse strand, counting down.
GAGATGGGGAGATTGGTGGGCTCAGAGAGAGCATGGAAGCTTCATAACTTTTTCCCATTCCTTACCCTATGCATCTCGTCATCTGGCTGTTGATTCAGATCCTTGATCACATCCTTTAATAAACTGGTAAATGTTAAGTAAGTGTTTCCATGAGTTCTTTGAGTCTCTCTAGCAAATTAAAAGATCCTAAGGAAGAGGTCATTGGAATCTCCAGTCCTTAGCTGGTAGGTCAGAAGCGTGTGGGGCTTGCAACTGGCATCTGGGGTGGGGGCTAGAGGACAGTTGTGTAGGTCCATGAATTGACTGAATATTAACTTCAAACTGGATGAAAAAGTTCCATTCATTTGGTAAGTCACGTAGGTGGAATTTGATAAGAAATAGATCTTTAAAGAATACAGGGGTCAATTTCTTGAAAGGCCTTTAGCCTTTCAAGGGATTTTGGACTAAAAAATTCTACAGTTTCTGCAATTGCCACTTGTCTTTTGAAATAACTATCTTGCAGCGTTTAAAAATTTCTACTTTAATGTGCAAAGTCTAAACTGTCCAAGAAGTAAGATTTCACTCTTAAAGCTCATACTTTTCACAGAAAAAATTTGTAACCAATCTTGTTGCCTCAAATAGGATCTCTCTCTCTCTCTCTCTCTCTCTCTCTCTCTCTATATATATATATATATATATCTTGATTCAGAAAAATAATCTTTGAGGTCATTTTGCTATTAGAAGCCAATATTTATCTTCCTAATCTATCTCATTAAGATCAAGTATCAAAAAAGTTTTATATCTGAGAAAAGCACAGGAAAAAATAAGACATTGCATTAAATACACATTTTAGAAAGCAGACTACCAAAAGAAAGAACTTTTAATCATTGCCATCCTATTTTCTCTACTTTTGGAGTTATGTGAAAGCAAAGCATAGCAGCTAGCTTGTCTTTCCCTTTGCAGAAATTGCACAGTAGTGTGTGCAACATTATGGCACAATGGAACATTATCGACCATTTAAATGTTCTTGTTACTGCTAAGTAAAAATGTGGCTTTAATATAGCACGCACTGGGC
>NW_023253928.1:0-1491 GCF_002007445.2 Ailuropoda melanoleuca | reverse complement strand
CCCCACAATCCATTAAAATGGCTACAAAAAAAAAAAAAGTACAGGTGAAGATGTGGAGAAATTGGAACCCTGTGCACTCTTGGTAGAAATGTAAAATGGTGCATCCACTGTGGAAAATATATGGCAGTTCCTAAAAAAATAACAATACAATTACCATATGATCTACCCATTCCACTTCTAAGTATACACCCAAAAGAATTGAAAGCAAGGCCTCAAAGGGATATTTGTACACCCATGTTCCTAACACATTGCTTTTTATAATAGCTAAAACATAGAAACAATCCATGCCCACCAATAGAGGAATACTATAAAATGTAGTATATATACAATGGAATATCATTCAACCTTAAATAGAAAGTGAATAGTTACTTGTCCCATTTTAAATTTTGTAAACTTCTTCTCATTTGACCATTTTGAATATGATATCTGTTTCTTTTTTTTTTTAAGATTGTACTTATTTATTTGAGAAAGAAAGAGAGACAGAGAACATGAGCAGGGGGAGGAGGCAGAGGGAGAGGGAGAAGCAGACTCCCCACTGAGCAGGGACCCCCCGATGAGGGGCTCTATACCAGGACCCTGGGATCGTGACCTGAGCTGAAGGCGACGGACCCTTAACTGATGGAGCCACACAGGCGCCCTAAATTTGATATCTATTTCTTACTGTCACTTAAACTAATGTCTATCAAAACCATGTGAGGGGAGCTTTAAGAAAACCACTCAAAGAGATTAGGTATCAGTCAATAGGGGAAATGCGTTTTTGAACAACTTTGGACTTCTGATTTTTCAGTGGACTTGCTGTCTTCCCTCTATGCTGTGGGGTCTCCTGTCAGAGGCAGGACCTGAGGGGACTCAGTAGAGGTCACCCAAGAACACATTCCCTGGGTCAGGGAATTGAACACTGGGACATCACCTGCAGAGCTTCCTAAGACTATGCATGTGCCCCATGAGAGGACCCGATCTGAGCTTCTACCACTCCAGGAAGCAAAGCAGGACCAAGAGAATCAACCGAGAAGAAACTGCCTATCATGTGATCAATTATACAAAAGATATTTTCTCTTTCCTTTCCCCTTTTCCAAGCACCAACACTCTGGAGGATGCAGAGGTTATAAAAGTAGGGTTACCAGATAAAACACAGAATGCCCAGTTAAATTTGAATTTCAGATCAACAGTAACAACAGAACAATTAGCGTAATTACGTACTATGCAGTATTTGGATTATACCTATACTAAACTCAAATCTTACTAGACATTTTGCTTTTTTGTTTAGTCTAGTTTTGTTTTTGATAAATCTGACAACCCGATCTAAGATGAAGGAGACAGTGTCTCTGGATTAGAGCTTCCCCCCTGACTCCCACATACCATTGTTTTAGACTGATCAGTAAGGGGAGGGGAAAAGAGAGTTTTAGATCAGAAGTGAGATTTGACACATGAAAAAATGTTCAAAATCATTAGCCATCAGGGAAATTCAAATCAAAACCACATTGAGATACC
>NW_023253927.1:0-1466 GCF_002007445.2 Ailuropoda melanoleuca | reverse complement strand
AAAAAAAAAAGGAATCTGATGAGATTGCCCTGCTGGAGTGGGCTGTGGGGAGAAACCCCATGGAGAGAGAGAGCAATGCCAGCCATTGCCCAGCTGTTCCTGCTTTTCCAGGCAGAGATGTGAGTGAAGACACCAACTTGGAGGACATTGCAACCCCAGCAGATACAGTGTGTGAAGAATCAAGAAACCCAGACAAAAGCGGAACTGAGACCCCAAACATCTGACCCCCATTGAGCTGTTCCAGACATTTCCAGCTGTTCAAAATACCCCGGCAGAGGCTGAGGCTCCAAGCATTGTGAAGCAAAAATAATCTATCTCTGCTATGCCCTGCCAGGATTCCTGACCCACAAAATGGTGAGTATGATACATAATTACTGTTTTACACTACTAAGTTTGGGGGTGTGTTGTTACACAGCAGTAAATAACCAGACACCTGGAAACCTCCCAGCTGTGTCTCACTGGTTGGCCGTGTTCCTCTCCCGGAGTCTCTTCAAGCAGCCCTCTCCATATAGCTACTCATGCCTTCTAGTCTGTAAGCGGTAACGGCTCCCTGCTATCGCTAGCTCTACTAGCCTTTGTTCTTGGCTTTCTCAAATCTTGCTCACCTTTTAAAAATAGTCCTTAGTTTAATTAAACTCTCCTGAATAATCCAGCTGAAAGGTGTCATCTGTTTCCTGTTGGAATCTCAGCTCATGTGCCAGGCCTGCTATACGTGTCTCAAGACATTGAGGAGCGGGGGGGCGGGGGAAGCTACTGTTTATGGAAGGGGGTTCAGGATTATACTTCAGAGAGCCACAGAAAAATTGGCCTAGCGAAACAGTATGTTTATGTACTTATATATCAAGCAGTTAGTGTGCTGCCCTTAATGAAATACTTCAGAAAAACTAAGTTTTTAAGGCTATCCTTAAGGCTTTCTGGATTCAGTAAGTCTTACTCAGCCTTTTGCTTTGTTTGTGAGGGAAGTGGTTATTCTCTAGCACGCTGCATTGTTTTATTTAACAAGCATTTATATATTACTCTTTCTACATTCCAAGCACTCTTTCTTTTTTTTTTTTTTAAAGATTTTATTTATTTGAGAGACAGCACACAGAAGCACGTGGGAGGGGCAGAGGGAGAAACAGACTCCCTGCTGAGCAGGGAGCCCCACTCGGGGCACAATCCCAGAACCCTGAGATCATGGCCTGAGCCAAAGGCGGAGAAGCTTCACCAACCGAGCCACCCACGCGCCCCTCCAGACACTCTTCTAAGACCTTCACAAATAATGACTCATTTAATCCCCCTAATAACCCTATCAACCCTGTGTTATCACCATTTTACAGCGGAAGAAACCGGGGGACGTCAAAGTTACATAACCCGTCCAAGGACTCACAGCTAGTAAGTGGCCGAACTAGCCCTAGAAGCCGCGACGTTCAGCTGTAGAGTGTGTGCTCTTTACCGCTGTGTTACGCTATTAAGTCTTGCCAGGA
>NW_023253926.1:0-2213 GCF_002007445.2 Ailuropoda melanoleuca | reverse complement strand
GAGTGTCTGGCACATAACAAGAACAATAAATGCTGTTGCTTTTATAAAGCTATCATAAGCATTATTTTTATCAGTGATCATAATTAGGGTTATTTTTGTCTCACAAATAGATGGAAGTACGTGCAGACTGGGACCGCGTATCTATGAGCATTAGGTACCAGACATGTTAATACATACATTATCTTGATCAGCCCTCATCAAAAGTTTCAAGGAAAGAAATAGTATTTTGGTATTTTACAAATGAGTAATGGAGGGTGAGAGATTGTGAGAGAACCAGTAGCGAACAATCCAGGAAACAAACCAGCCTATCTGACTCCACAGTTCATGTTTTGTTTTGTTTTTTTCCCCCATTAACACTGTACAAATATGTTACATGTGTTCGTGTTAGGCATAATGCCAGAAACATAAGGAAGTCTGTATGGCCCTTTTCTTACAAAGAAATCTTTACTTATGGCTCAAGAAACTTAATAGCCAAAATAAATATATATGTGACACAAGATAGTTAAAATACACATGACACATAATAAGAATCAAGAATAGAGAAAAAATATTTCAAATACCAGAATTCTATGAGCAAAATGTTAAAGTAAAGGAATCTTAGTTTTTTAAGAACCTAATGGTAGAATTACAATTTATTCAACTCTTAACTAAATTATCACAGGAAATGAGAGTAAACACTGGTTGCAAAATAAGTAGTTGGTTTATTGTTCTTATGCCTCTTTAGAGTAGCACTGATAAAAATATGGTAGTCCCTACCCAGATGAGGCATTTAAATTTCAATTTACATTAATAAAATAAAATGAATTAATTTTCATTTCTTGTTATAGTGACTGTACTTGGTGTTCGTACACTGGGTACATGTGGTTAACGACTGTCACATGGGACAGTTGAGATATAGAACATTCCCACTATTGCAGAAACTTCTATTGGACAGCACTAGTCTAGAGTAAGTCAGAATGTGTAATGGAATGACCAGGCAGAAATTTTTAATGCACAAAAGATTGAAAGGGTAGCTGCCAATTCTTTGCAGTGGAATATAATGGAAGGGATGGTCACCTTGCATTCCATAGTACTGAATGGGCTCCACGTACGCAATTATCAGCTGTATGAATTTGGGCAACTTTCACCTTCCTGGAGCTTCAGTTTCCTGATAATGTTAAGTGGAAGAAAACACCTTCCACCAGGCCTACTTCCCCAGGGAAATTACGAAGCTCAGTACAGACAATATGTAAGAATGTACCTTGTATAATACAAATAATATTCAAACATAAAGTATCATTCTGAAACCTGGTTCTTTGAACTAAGTAGTTCTCTAAAATAACACAGCCCTAAAAACTTCTCTCCAGGATTCAAGTCCAAGTTCTGCCACTTATTAATTTTATAAGTTTGAGACTCAGTTTCATTTTTCTGTAAAGCAAGAAAAATTCACATAGGTATTATGAGAATTAAGTAATATATATGTGGAATGAAGTCAATGTCGGTGGGTAGGGGGATGGATGAAATAAGTGAAGGGGATTAAGAGCACACACACACGATGTAGGTCAATATTAAGTTTGAAAAGATAAATGGCCAATTTTATACCTCTTTACTTTGCTACCACAGGATGCTTTCTGACCTCTGCAGTACTGGCACATACAGTCACAGTAAGGTTCCACATTAACAGGTACCATTTACTGAGAACAGTATGCTAGGTGCTAGGCACTTTTTGGAGTACTTAACATTCATTGCCTCATTTAATCTCTATACAACCACATGGATATTCATTATTATTATTTTTCCTTCATTTTATAGGGGTTGTAACCTCTCTGAGGTCCAGACAGGTTATATAGCCCAAGACAGGTGCCAGAGTCAGCATTTGAACTTGGCACACTAAGAGGCTCTGTTCCCAGTCATTACATTCAACTGTCTCATGCAACGTAAAAGAATACCATGGGTTTATTCATTCATCAGCCCGTTCCATTTTCCCTTACTAAATATTTATGGTCCAGTTCTCTCAAAGTTAATAAATGTCATCTAATTCCAAAATCAAGAATCATTTTAACTAGACAAAATGATTTTATAAAATTTTTATGTAAAAGTAAACATGTAAGAATAGCTAGGAAAATTCTGGAAAGAGAAAAGGTAAATGGAGTGGAGAGTTGACAGATATTAAAATACATTATTAAGTTGTGTTAATTTAATCTATGTGGTGATAATGCATGAACAGCCAGATA
>NW_023253925.1:0-1658 GCF_002007445.2 Ailuropoda melanoleuca | reverse complement strand
CTCCTAGGCACCCACACCTAACTACTGCAGAATTAGCTCATCTGCTCGCCGACTTGGGGGGCAAGAGCGAGGGAGGTCCCCGAGCCCCACCGTGCCTTCCCTAAGCTGTGCCGAGCCTCTGCGATCAGCTCCCCGTCTGAGAAATGGGTATGGTCACTCTCCAGCCTCTGCCATCCCACACCCAGAGACACTGCATGGGCAGGGGCTGGGGGCTTGGCGGGCCTGGGCGCCCCCAGGTGCGGATACAGATGCCCTCTGGGAAGTGCTGGGCGTCAGGTCCAGACACTCACGTGTCGAGCAGGAGGCAGCCCGGGTGTGGTGGAACCGCAGCCAGAGTGACCGTGGGGCGCCGTGTTGTCTCCTTCCTTCCTGATGCAACCCCCCCCCCCCGGAGCCTCACTTCACTCGCCCGTGGAACGAGACGCGACCACCCAGCCCCGGGGTGCCGCAGGCCTGTGCTGCACCCCCTCGGCGCCGGTCCGTGTTCCAGACAGCCTCCGTGGGCGTGTCTCACGACTGGTCCGGGGCCAGCTGAGCTGCTGACTTGTCTTCTCTGGAGATAACATGTACTTCCTTCAAGTGCACAATTCCACGGTGTTCAGTACACGTGCGGCTGTGCGACTATCACCACCGTTTCCAGAACATTTTCATCCTTCCTTCCAGAAACCCGGGGCCCGCCGGCAGTACCACCCCTCCCGCCCCTGGCAACCACCTCCGGCCCCCGGCCCGGGCATTGGCCTGTTGTGGACACTGCCCATCCATGCAGTCCTGCAGCAGGTGGCCTCCGTGACCGGCTTCCCTCCTCGGGGTCCCGTTCGCGGGGTTCGTCCAAATGGTAGCAGGTGTCAGAGCTCCCTTCCTCTTATGGCTCAGTGAGATTCCGTCGTGCGCTGGATGCATCTTGTCCGCCCACCCCTGTCGAGGCGCGCGTGGCCGTCTGGGCTGCCGGGACCCTCCGTGTGCGCACGTGCGTGGATGAACAGCCACAGTGCTCCTGCGTCCGCGCCCCGGGGCCGAGCTGCCACGTCATCCGCTAACCCTGCCTGCCCTTCCGGGGAGCTGCCAACGGTTGGGCTCGGCAGCCAGGAGGGGTCCTGTTTCTGCACACGACCCAGGTTGCTGTCTGTTTCGGGAAGCGTGAAGCCACCCTGGGGGGGGGGGCGCGAAGCCGCTCCGACTTATCTTTGGGTCCATCCCACACCCGCCACACAGCGGGTCCTGCACCCCTCCCGATGAGGGCCATTCTTTGGAAGCTGTGCTGTGCAGTGAAGCCATCTGCTGACCACATGGGCGCCGAGTTCTGCTCTGTCCTGAGCCCCGCACCGCGGGAGCCCATGGCCCTCACAGCGCGGGCCGGGGTGACCAGCGCCAGGCAGCAGAATGGGAAAGGAAGTGGCACATGTCTCCCCATGGGGTGGTCCGGCCCCGGGGCCCTTGTGCCTCCCCAACCCCCAAAACAGTGACCTTGGAGGCCACCAGAGTCCCGAGTGGGGTAGCCACAGATGGAGGAGGGCAAGCCGCCCATGTCGGGCAGTGACTGGGGAGAAATGGGCCTTTCCGTGAGACTTGTGTGCCAGTGGAGACTGACCCCCAAGCCCCCGGCACGAGGCCGCAAAGCCCAGGCGGTGCCGCAAGAACCTGGGTCCCGCGGTCACAGG
>NW_023253924.1:0-1449 GCF_002007445.2 Ailuropoda melanoleuca | reverse complement strand
TCTTTTGAAATTTTTTAATGTAATGGAGCAAAATATTTTCGACAACTCAGTCTGTAATTCCTAGAAATACCAACCTCACAGAAACCATTCACTTTTCTATTAAAACTGTTGGGCTTGCTCTTGAAGTAACTTCCCTCTCTCCACACACCCCTGAAGCGAGTTTAATAGTAAATACAACTTAAACAAGAATAATATCTCATGATATCACCACAGCCTACAAAAGAGTCTGCCATGTAGTAGAGTCACAAACAATTGTTGTTAAATATACGAGAATACGGAAAATGTTTAAACTGTAACAGGTTACTGAAAGTGAATTTAGGGGTTATCGAAATTTATGGAGAACAGCAAAGCAAAGGAAATCTTGAACAGTAAGTGACTAATAGTCTTGGCTATTCAAAGTTTAGATTTTTCAGAGAAAGCTGAGTTGTATGGAACTTTGCAGGACCCTGTCCCTTTTGTATTAACAAAATCCATGCCCAGGCAAGACCATATTTGGCCACCTCTCTATTATGTCTCTGTTGTTGGATGCTTGGTCCCATTCTAACTCCTTTCAGGAATGGTTTCGGTGGCTGTTGTTAATGTGTTGCCAAAGGGTAGATTTAATTTGGGATAATAAGTTTTAAAATGCAATAAAATGGGAATCAGAACACTTGGATTGTAAGTACAAATCTGCCATTAAAAAGCCTTGAGATTCTGAAGGCTGCTCCCCACCCCTCCTGCCTGGTCTTGTCTCCTTCCAAATGAACGAGATGATGTTACTAGCTTTTAATAAGAAATGGAAGACATAATGCATTTAGCTCTTTACTGAAACTTGGTAGGTTTACCTGTAAATAAACCCATTGTCATGTTTCCAATAAGCACAGATCCGTCCTTGCATTTTCTTTAGCAACAACATTGTTCTTAATTTCTGTATCTTCCACATTATCAGGCCCTGGTCCGAAATATCCAGAATCAGACAACAGGCAATAGTCAGAATTTATTTTGTCACATGTTCTAGGGGTTAAGCTCTGGTGGTTCCCTTTCTCGTTGTGCTTTAAGGGTCAGAGAAGGGCTCCTCCAGTTCATCATGGTGTCCGGTCAAAGTCTCTTACAGGGTTTCCAAATAGGCTGCTATTTCTCAGAGATCACTGACTTATCTCATAACTCAGCTAAGGACATGAGAACATGACATTCTCACTTGCTTGTCCTCTCTTCTGTTCTTTATCTAAGAAGTACCAGTTGCATTGGATTAGGGCACCCTATTGAGTATAACCTCATCTTAACTAGATTACATTTGTGAAGACCCTGTTGTCACATAAAATCCCATTAACCTGAACTGGGGGTTAAGATTTCATACATTGTTCAACCCCATAGCAATAGTATAATATTATCATGCCTGTTGGGGCGCCTGGGTGGCACAGCAGTTAAGCGTCTGTCTTCGGCTCAGGGCGTGATCCCGGCGTTATGGGA
>NW_023253923.1:0-1432 GCF_002007445.2 Ailuropoda melanoleuca | reverse complement strand
ATTTAATATCAATAACTGAAAGTCCCTTATGATAATATTCAATGACAAGACAACTCGTTGAAGTAAAATAATTTCCTAAAAAATTAAGAAGAGCAGCCTGCATCTAAGCATCCAGATTACTTTGTTTTTAGTGTCTATGCTATTCATCCTTTCATTCATCACATATTTTTAAGCACTTCCTATGCACCAGGCAAACAAACAGGAATGGGAAATACATCAGTAAAGAGGTGTGTGCATTCTTCTGTTTGCCCTCCCAAGACCCATCCCTCATCCTTCTCTGCTTTGCTGTGTGCCCATAAGGGGATGATCTCTGTGAACTCTATCAACAGGCTTCCTCATCCTCTGACTTTCTGTGAGAGTCAGCCAGTGGGAGGCCCTCGTAGGAGACTGTAGAGCAGATGGAGAAAAAGATCAGGGTATTTCTTCCCCAGGGATTTCCCTTTTGTGGTGCACTACTGCGGTAGTGGCTGTACCTCTCCATTATTGCAGCTCCTATTGAGTGGCCCCTCTTCTATCGCTCTAGTCTCCAAAAAAGACCTAATAATACCATTTTCTTCCCCTCTTCAGACCTAATAATACTATTTTCTTCCCTCGTCTACTTCCTGGTATTGCTAGTTCCTGGATATCTCAACCTCCCTGGGTGATTACTTAATCTTGCTCATAAGACATGCACAAAAATAATCCTTTCATTCAATTTCTTTCAAATTTCACTTCCTGCCATCAGCTTCACTGGTACAATAAAACAGGACATTCTTTGCCTTCGTGAAACTGAGATTGTAGCAGGGAATATAGATATTTAATATGTTATAACCAAAAAGCACAAGGTACAATGGGAGGGGTATCTTACCTAGCCTGCCATATCCAGGAAGTTTATTGTATGAGATGTTAAATATCACATAGCCAAGAATAGAGAGGTAAGTATGTGTGTATTTAAGTTTTGGCAAATAGAGTCTTCTGCGTCTGCATCAAAGAGGTCTGTGAACTAAAACTATTTGAGAATCTTGAAAAGTGACTTCAAGGAAAAACATCTGCTATTTTTGTAAGTGTTAAGATAAGGTAAATTTTGCCTTATTCAATTTCACAGTTAATTCTCTTTGATCTAATACCTTTAGAAGCCATTCCTACACATGCTTGCCAGGTTGCAGCCCACGTATATTGGCAGGATTATCTCCTCCCTGAGATAACTCAGTGGCTTCCTAATTTCAGTGATCTCTAAAATCTCAGTGGTTTGCAACAAGAAAGGTTTACTTCTCAATCGTGGTAAGTGTCCAAACAACTGAGGGCTCTGTTTCAAGACCTAGGCTTTTAGAGCAATGGCTTATGATTGCCAGTCTCTGAAACAGGAAAAAGAGAATCAGGAACCATGTGCTGGCTCTTAAGGGCTCTTCCCAGAAGTGAATTCTGTCACCCCTGCTCATTTCATTGGCCAAAA
>NW_023253922.1:0-1339 GCF_002007445.2 Ailuropoda melanoleuca | reverse complement strand
GCCTGTTTCTTCATCCCCCCCCCCCCCCGCTAGTGCTCTCTCTCTTGCTATCTCCCTAATAAATAAAAAAAATTAAAAAAAAAACAATAAAAACGATGAGTCCAATCAATCCCCAATTTTCTGTCACTTGATAACACTCTTCAGAGCAACTCTTCCTGAAATGGCTCTTCCTTTCTAAATTTATTTATCTTCAACTGTTAACCCTCCAATTAGCTCATTTAATTGAGTTCAAATGAACAAATATTTACTGAGCATTCACTAGAATGAGGACCTCTGAGGAGAACAAGCAAGAGCAGAAAGGAGAGAAGGATGTCCCTCCTCAGGCCAGCATTTCACCCCACAAACTCCAGATACAACATGGTTACTAATATGCTAAAATAGCAGCACATTAAATTCCCTGCTCACAGTTGGCTAACAGAGATACACCTATTCATCATGTTGGATTTCTAAATTTGGTTTCAGAAAAAGGCAAAAAAAAAAAAAGTTAAAAGCCATTAGTGATATGAAATAAAACATCTTTCTCTCACATTAAGTTAAGCTAAAGAAGGCATGGTTCCCTGATACTAACCAGTAATTTGAAAGGCACAGTGTATTAAGGAAGAGAAAGGATAGACAAAGGAGAGGGGGAGGGAGAGAGAAAGAGAGAGAGAGAGAGAGAGAGAGAGAGAGGAAGAGCCCTCTGAGTGATGGCTGGGAGTGTAAGCTCCAGCTGAATAGTCTTAATTAGGAAATACTGACCTTAGATGTCTGTTACAGTAAGCTGTTTTGGAAAGAGTCCTCAGGCAAAAAGATCACAGATTTTGTTATGCTTTCCACTGTAAACAAGTTTTTGCTTTCCCCCTGATAAAAACACTGTGGTTTCTGCAAGCAACATTGATGGAGCCAAAATGCATGTATGCTTTTTGCCTCCAAAAAAGATCTCCGAGATTCTACTTCAAGCACTGTAGCTGAGAATTAATGTTATACACAGAGTTTTATCATGTAGTCAAGAAGAGAATGTGAAATATTCCCCTCAGCATAAAATCAAAGAACATTAGTTACTTAGTGACCAGTGTGTATTTCACCAATTCCGTGAAAAATTAGCCTTGCTTCCTAATAGAAAACACAGGAGAAAAACAATTTTCTGAAGGAATACAGACTACATTAAAAACCACACCCATGGCTTCTATTACCAACTTACACTACTGACAGCAAATTTAGCCCCAGTTTCCTTCCTGAAAGCCAGACCCAAATTTTCAACTGGCTGCTGAAAATCTCCCACAGGCATCGCAAGTGCGCTCTCTCTCTCTCTCTCTCTCTCTCTCTCTCTCTCTCTCACACACACACACACACACACACA
>NW_023253921.1:0-1314 GCF_002007445.2 Ailuropoda melanoleuca | reverse complement strand
GACACCGACAGCATCATGCAGGAGTCCATTCCCGATCCTGTGCGAGGAGACAAGGATGGAGCCCAGTGTCCCTTACACATCACCTCAGTGCAATCACACACACACACACAAACACACACACACACAACTTGTCATTTGCCTAATTCATCCATTAACTAAACATTCAGGTTTCTTCCTACCTTTGTCTTCTTCAGATTGGTATTTGTACTCACTGGAATAATCATCATTTCTTTTTAACAATAAGTCAACATAAAGATGCGCTGTGACAGGGACATCTGGGTGGCTCAGTTGGTTGAGTGTCTGACTCTTCCATTCAGCTTTGGCCTTGATCTCAGGATTGTGAGTTCAAGCCCTGTGTGGGCTCCACACTGGGGGTCATCCTACTGAAAAGAAAAAAAAGACGCCTTGACACAATATTCACAATATGGAACTTCTCTGTTATAATAGTCGACACAACATTTTTATTTTGTTTTTCGAATTTTTGTTTAAATTCTAGTCAGTTAGCATATAGAATAATTTTGGTTTCAGGAGTAGAGTTTAGTTATTTGTCACTTACATACAACACTCAGTGCTCAACATAAGTGTCCCCCTTAATATCCATCACCTATTTATCTCATCCCCCATCCACAACCTCCACAAACCCTCACTTTGTTCTCCACCAGGAAGAGGCTCATGTTTTGTTTCCCTCTCTATTTTTTCCCTTCCCTTAAGTTCGTCTGCTTTGTTTCTCAAATTCCACATATCAGTGAAATCAAACAACATAGCATTTTAAAACTCCATACATATTTCATATATTTTGATAACTTGTAAGTGAGAAAATGAGCAATTAGGAGCTATAAATAGTGACGAGTTTTATGCAAGGAAACAAATATTGTCTAATTTCACAGACAATGAGGACCAAAGAAAAAGCATGCCTACATGGACTGGGATTGGCACTGGGACATGCAGAATCCAATGTATGCAGTAAATGCAAAGGTTGGCTACACCAGCACTGGCTTATCCATAGATTTTTCCTAAACAAAAGTATGCATTCTCATGATGACTTCACGTGTCTTCGGGTGGACAGAGATCTGCACGTTGCCTCTAGGACGTAGGAGATGAAGGCAATAGCGAAGTCTCACTATTGTTTTCCGAATGCAATGACCTGCCTGGTGACAGTGAGACCCTCATGAGCAAAGGAGAGGGTGCTGTGACGCTCTGCTGTGGCTGGGCTGACGCTGAGAACCAAATGTGTTTCCCCGGGTGACGTCTCTGGGGAGCAGACGCCCCACACTGTTAATGAGCCCCTGTCACTGAGCTGTCCAGAGATGACAG
>NW_023253920.1:0-1314 GCF_002007445.2 Ailuropoda melanoleuca | reverse complement strand
GTGTGTGTGTGTGTGTGTGTGTGTGTGTGTGTGTGTGGCTTAAACGTCCATTCCTGTAATGTGCTGCCCACATGATTGTCCAAGGGACTGGGGCCACACGTCCACACCAGCAGCTCTCATGTGGGTGTCTAGGTTGAAATGTGTACTCCCTTGTTGCAGTGTTCACATATGTCTAAGCATGTATCCCGTGGGGTATGTGGGCCTCAGGGTCTCAGAATGTGGATATGTGGCACCCCCCCCCCGCCGGGCTCACAGTTGTCTCTATGTCTCATAAGCACCTAGATCCCTATTTTTTTGTGGTTATATACACATACCCCCACAGTTCAGTGTATGTTTCTGTGCTCTACACACTGTTCCCAAGGGTCTGGCAAGGGTTCCTGTGTCATGGGGCCCAAATTTTTGTGGGCAGACCTTCTAACACCTGGGTTTTAGAGGCAAAGGGAAGCTGGAGACTGATTCTAGGGCAGGTTGCTGGTGATTTGCAATTCTGGAAGCAGACAGTGAAAATGTAACTGTGGTCCTCCCTTGTTCTGGAACCTAGAGAGTTAACAGGCAGCTCTTCCGGTCCCCCCCCTTTTCCCAGCCTGTAGCTTCTTGTTGCCGTGGAGATGATAGCCCCGCCCCTGATGCAGCACCTGCCCCCCCATTGGCTGCAGTGGTGACTGTGGGGCTGAGGGGGGAGCCCAGGCCTGGGCAGCCATTCTGGAGCTGGAGCCGGAGCTTGGCATCCCCCCACTTTCATTCTCCTCTAGCCCCTTGGTCCCTCTAAATTCCCTGGCAGCAGAGCCTCAGCTTCCCTCCCTCTAGACTCTTGGCAGTCCAAGCTTCATCCGCATTCTCTTCCCCTCCTCCTCCTCTCCCTACCCTCACTTGGGAGTCCCCTGAACCTTCACTGCTCATCCTCCCCGCTCCCTGCCCACTCCCCTGCGTTATCCTCTTTTCTTCATCCCCCTCCTTCCCTTCTGAGTCCCTTCCACTGCAGTGCACGTGGAACTGGCCCCTTCTCCCCTCCCCCCCATCTGCCCCTTCCTTGGATTTTCTGTCCCCAGACTTCTTCCCCTGCCACTCCTCACAGGTCCCTTCTAAGACTTCCCCCTCCAGACCAGGGAGGGGGTCATGGGAGGCAGCCCTGGCTCTTCAGACAGACAGGGGTTCCAGGAGAGGGGAGCAGGTGGAAGATGTGCCCAGCTGAGGGGAGAGGAAAGCCTTCCTATGGGCAATGACCTTTAACCCAACCTCCCCCCCCAGCTAGCCCCTTCCTGGGGGGGTGGGCACCAAGGACCTAGCTTCCGTGGATCTTTGGTGTCCTTTTAT
>NW_023253919.1:0-1288 GCF_002007445.2 Ailuropoda melanoleuca | reverse complement strand
GCTGTCCAGAGATGACAGTCCTCAGGGAGAATGAAGATCAAGGACAAAGCCAGAGGAGACCTCATCTGTCTTGTTTTTAATTTCACATGTTTGGCAGAGGACAAATAATTCCCTAGATCTCTCCAGTTACCTTAGTCTCATCTGTGAATGACCTACGGGTTCTAAAAAACACCTAAGACTTTCTCCACACAAGTGCCAAAAATATTTACATATAAACAGATTGGTAAGAATCCATTTGGTTACTTAATTTTAAGTGTAAATATGTGAATAAGTTTTTCATTAATTTTAATCATAACCAACTTATATAGGATCACAGAGCTAATAATTACACACATTCTAATCTTTAGGGTAAATAAAAAGGAGGGCAACCAAATTCTACCAAACTTCTAATACAGGAAAGGGAAAACAAAATCTCAAATCCTCTAGAACACTGTTCAATTTATATCCATAGATTTTAATGATGTACTCAAGCAATTATAAAATTATCTGTTTTAATAAAATGTGCATGGTTTATTTAAATTCAACTAGTCTTAGCATTTAGTTCCAAATCATTTTGACTTTACCAGGATAGTTAAAACAATCACTACAGAAAAATGGAAGGAACTTGTTGGGTGGTTTGCGGCTGTTTCTCCTAGATCCGTTAAGTTCCAGCTTCATTAATCACCTTCGGCCTAAAGAGATAAGCTACTTCCTGCTACAAACATTCTTACATTTGGATTTTCTCACTTATTCCCAGGCCAGTTAGACTCCATCCTGAGATTTAGAGGGAGAACTAGCAAGGACACTACACTGTGGTGTCCTGAAGAGCGAGGGAATCACAGACCTGCTAGTAACACTTTGTATCTCAGGTGTGATTCACTGTCGCCAGGCTTACACGCTCCAGTGCCTTTGCAATAGTGAGGCGTTAACTACTGAGGCTGACCCACACTCACATTCCTCGATGCAATACTATCTAGGATAATGCTAGGTCACCCAACCCAAGAAATGTGCATAAGAATGCTCAAAAGAAGCATTATTTGTATTAACCAAAAGCTGGAAATAATACAAACGCCCATGAGTAGTAAACTGGATAACTTGTGACCTATTCATGTAAAGAGTACTCTACAACAATATGAATAAAACTTCAGCTTAACAAATGAAAACAATATTTTTCACACAAAAGTGCTGAGAAAAAGATGTTAGTTACAAAGTAATCAATCCCTCTACATGAAGTTCAAAAACAAGTAGAACGACTGTGTTTGAGAACTCCCATATGGGTGGTAAGTTGATACTTACAGTAAAAAAAAAA
>NW_023253918.1:0-7373 GCF_002007445.2 Ailuropoda melanoleuca | reverse complement strand
TGCCAACACCCTGGTTTGAAGCCACACATTCTGCTTCTTCAGTTCTGTGCTTCTATTTAACTGTTCTCTCACCTGGGACTCTGCAATGCCCTGCCCTGACTTGTTTATGATTTGCATGAGGCAAAAGGAAATGTCTCTGAGAAAAAAAACTTAATCTCATTTAANAGGCAAAAGGAAATGTCTCTGAGAAAAAAAACTTAATCTCATTTAACAAGTTCTTCAGGTTTTTATTTGAATCGGAGTTAAGGTGGGGATTGATAGCAAAGAGGGAGGGCAGAATTTTTTAAGGTGACAGAAACATTCCATATCTTGACTATAATGGTTGCAAGTGCCTGTTCTTTCACCAAAATTTACTAAACTATACAGAAATTGTTACATTTACTCTATGCAAATTATACCTCAGGAATGCTGACTTAAAAGTTTTTTTAAAAAACCTGCTTATTTGAAATATTTACTTTTCCTCCATAGAATATCAACCCATCCATGTGGTTGAAGTAAAAAAAAAAAAGTCCTGGTTATTCTGGAGAAATTAAGATCTGAGGCTTATCTGTGCAGTGGCCTCTAAATTGAGAATGTGGTCACTCACACTTGATAATTTAGTGGCATGAAAATAATAATAGAAATTCTATACATATATTATTATATCCCATTCTATGAAGTTAAATTTTGAAAGTTTTATACTTACACAGAATCATGGTGTAATTAAATGTAAAATATAAATATAAAATATAGATATTGCTTGTGCATGTTCAAAATGGTTTATTACTGAAATGAAAAATTTAAAAAGCTTGAAGACATTTGAACTAGAGCAAAATATTAGTGATTTAAAAAAATATTTCACAGGGGCACCTGGGTAGCACAGTGAATTAAGCATCTGATTCTTGGTTTCTGTTCCAGTCATGATCTCCAGGTTGTAAGATTAATCCCTGCATCAGACTCTGCACTCAGTGGAGTCTTCTTGAGCTTCTTCCTCCCTCTCTTCCCCTGCCCATCCCCCTCATGCTATTTCTCTATCTCTCTGAAATAAATAAATAAATCTTTAAAAAAAATAAACAATATTTCACATGCTTTCAGTTACATGGTACCCTCATTTTTAAATAGCACTGTGGAATATGGAGTGTGGAGAGGAGGACAAGAAGGATCCACGAACTAAATGTAAGATGAGACAGAATGAAAGAGGGTAAGAAGGAAGAGAAACGCAACAAAATCCCAAATCAAGAAACCAAAGGAAAAATTTATAATAGCACATCTATTAAAAACAAAAATACATGCCTTTTATGTCTAAACCTAAATAGACTAATTAGCAACAGATATTTCCATGTATATCCTCAATTGGAAATTATGAAAGAGCTACTTTACATCACCAAGGCAGATATATGCGTGTGCACATGCACACACAGATACACACACACATTCCCAAGAAAACTAAAGCACAAAAATTTACAAATGGCACCATCCAAATCATTTTTCTTCCTTTCTTTTTTCTTCCCTTTCCTTTCCTTTCTTCCTTGCTTTTTTTTTTACTTAAGTATTCATTGGCTTCAATATTTATCATTCCTTCTGTGCATAAACCTTCTGTTAGCACAATGAGTCAGAAATCCCGCTCTACTTAACTCCTAAGTAGTGTGCATCCTGTACACTATTACACAGTGGTTATTTCATAGTCTTTCAAACATTGATGCTGTCTTTAAGACATCAAAAGGTGGGGGGATGTGCCTGGGTGGCTCAGTCGGTTAAGCATCTGCCTTCCACTCAGTTCATGATCCCAGAGTCCTGGGATCGAGCCCTGTATCAGGCACCCTTTAAAAAAAAAAAAAAGAAAGAAAACTTTAAGTACCT
The DNA here is from genome assembly GCF_002007445.2 of Ailuropoda melanoleuca. Classification (NCBI taxonomy): domain Eukaryota; kingdom Metazoa; phylum Chordata; class Mammalia; order Carnivora; family Ursidae; genus Ailuropoda; species Ailuropoda melanoleuca. The sequence continues at coordinate 5,534 of NW_023253918.1, read as the reverse complement.
CTAAGGTTAAAAGCTGCAGGCTCTTCCACTGTATCTTGTGTTTTATTTTCCATCATAAACGTCTGTTCTTCTATTAATACTTTAACAGATGGGATTCATTACTACCTGACATCCACCACTTCTCTCAGTTAATATGTGGCATGTAAATATAACACCAAGCATTAACATCCCCAGGACAGTTGGTATTTTAACAAAGGCTTTGCATATCCCCAATAAAGTAATTTTAAATATTGAGAAGAACTAAAGATATACTATTGAGAACAGATAAAAGGTGCTGCTGTATCACTGAATTCAGACCTCATATATTAGTCTATTTCTACTATAATTCTGACCATTGCATTCCATGACAGTAAATGCCACACCCAAAGAATTGTAATATGTCTCCATTTATTCCTTCTTTCTATTCTTCATAAATATAAAGATAAAAACATTTACTTCTCTAGCAAACCAAAAGTACTCTCACACAGCAGACATTACCTCTTAATGANCTCACACAGCAGACATCACCTCTTAATGGAAGAAACAATTACTGATTATTCCTACCTTTGTTCTTAAATATCTCTTCTCACACAGCAGCCTCTTACACATTGAAATACATAGCCAATTTGTGATGCCATGGAGAATGTACTTTGGGAATTTGAAGGCTAACAAACCTATAGAATGCTTTCAATGGGAATTATTAGAATGCCAACAAGATAAAATCAAAGATTAGACTTTAGATTTGTTAGGTACAGATATTCAAATACAAATCAGTTAAACAGACACTGTCACTTCTGGAATTAAAATCAACATTCCATCACTGACAGAGACAATGGAATGGCAAGCATATTTATTAGGTCTCAGTGAGTAGAAAGCCACAGGAAATTATTTTATATTTTACGCTGCAATTCAAAAATAGGAAAATAGTATAAATGATACAAAATCATTGCTACATCTAGGGAAAAATATTGTGGTCAAGTGGGTGGCAGATATGTTAGATTCAACATATTTCTGGTGACAGAAAGATAGGCAAAGACAAAATAAAAGATGCTCACAATGTCTCCTTTACATAGTCCTTCCATGTAAAGAGAAGATGTTCTCCTAAATAGATCCTATTATACCCTTGGTATTTGTTGTTTTCATTTTAGACATAATTGTTTCCTATGCTCTGCTAAAGCAATAATGAAGAACAATTTTTTTCAACTAAATATTATACAGAAGAAAAATAATTAAAAGTCATGTAGTAGAAGGCAACATCGTTTAAATTTTAGATATGATTTTCTTTTAAATAGAAAGATTTTCAAACTATTTAAAAAATTAAAATACTAAACATAAAATGTTTTCTTAAAAAATACAGTGCACAATCAAATACATTTCATCCTCATACAATGATAGTAGGGGACTTTAACACCCCAGTTACATCGATGGACAGATCATCCCAACAGAGTATCAACAAGGAAAACAGTAGTTCTGGGTGGCACATTGGACCAGATGGATTTAACAGACATGTTCAGAACATCCCATCCTAAAACAGCAGAATACACATTCTTTTCAACTGCACACAGAACATTCTCCAGAATAGATCACATATTAGACCACAAAACAAGTTTCAACAAATCTAAAAAAATCAGTCATAGCATGCATATTTTCTGACCAAAACAGCATAAAGCTAGAAATCAACCACAAGAAAAAATTTGGAAAAACACATATACATGGAGGTTAAATTACATGCTAATAAGGAATGGGACAACCAAGAAATCAGAGAAGAAATCACAAATTATATGGAAACAAATGAAAATGAAAACACAGCAGTCCAAAATCTTTGGGAGGCAGCAAAAGTGGTTTTAAGAGGAAAGTTTATAGCAATACAGACCTACATCAAGAAGTAAGGAAAATCTCAAATAAACAACGTAACCTGACACCTAAATGACCTAGAAAAAGAACAAACAAAACCCAAACCCAGCAAAAGAAAGGAAGTAATAAAGATTACAGCAGCAACAAATAATATAGAAACTGAAAAAAAAAAGAGAACAGATCAATGAAAACATGAGTTGATTCTTTGAATAGATCAACAANAAAAAAAAAAAAGGAAGTGATAAAGATTAGAGCAGAAACAAATAATATAGAAACTGAAAAAAAAAAAGAGAACAGATCAATGAAAACAGGAGTTGATTCTTTGAAAAGATCAACAAAATTGATAAATCTCTAGCCAGACTCATCAAAAAGAGAGGGAGAGAGAAAGGACCCAAATAAATAAAATCACTAATGAAGAGGAGAAATAGCAACTAACACCACAGAAATACAAAGGATTGTAGCAGAATATTATGAAAACTCATATGCCAACAAATTGGACAATTTAGAAGAAATGGATAAATTGTTAAAAGCATATAACACACCAAAACTAAAGCAGGAAGGAATAGAAAATTTGCACATTACCAGCAATGAAGCTGAATCAGTAATCAATAAACCACCCACCCAAAAAAAGTCCAGGACCAGACAGCTTCACAAATTCTACCAAAAATGTATATCTATTCTATTAATATCTATTAATATCTGCTAGTATCTATTCTTCTCTATTTCAAAAAATAGAAGAGGAAGAAAACTTCCAAAATCCTTCTATGCAGCCAGACACCAAAACCAAATAAAGATACCACAAAAAGGAGAACTCCAGGCCAATCTCTCTCATGAATATAGATACAAAAATCCTCAAAAAATATTAGCAAACCTAATCCAACAATACATTTAAAAAAATCATATACCACAATCCAGTGGGATTTAGTCCCAGGATGCAAGGATGGTTTAATATTCACAAAACAATCAGCAATGATACATCACATCAACAAGAAAAAGGATAAAAACCATATGTGAGACAAGAATCCATCAAAATCCTAGAGGGGAACACAGACAGCAACTTCTTTGACCTTGGCTACAGCAACTTCTTGCTAGACACATCTCCAACGACAAGAGAAACAAAAGGAAAAGTGAACTATTGGGACTTCATCAGGATAAAAAGCTTTTGTACAGCAAAGGAAACAGTCAAGAAAACTAAAAGGCAACCTACAAAATGGGAGAAGATATTTGAAAATGTCTTATTAGGTAAAGGGCTAGTACCCAAAATCTAAAAGAACTTATCAAAATCAACATCCAAAGAATAAATAATCCATTAAAGAAATGGGCAGAAGACATAAACAGACATTTCTCTCCAAAGAAGACATACAAATGGCTAACAAGCATATGAAAAAAATGCTCAACATCACTTGGCATCAGGGAAATACAAATCAAAACTACAATAAGATACCAGCTCACACCTGTCGCCATGGCTAACATTGACAACCCAAGAAAAAACAGATGTTTGTAAGGATGTGGAGAAAGGTGGAACCCTCTTACACTATTGGTGGGAATGCAAACTGGTGTGGCCACTCTAGAAAACAGTATGGAGGTTACTCAAAAAGTTAAAAATAGAATTACCATATGACCCAACAATTGCACTACTTGGTATTTATCCAAAGGATACAAAAATACTGATTCAAAAGGGCACATGCACCCCAATGTTTATAGCAACACTATCAACAATAGCCAAATTATGGAAAGAGCCCAAATGTCCATGGACTGATGAATGGATAAAGAATGTACACACACACAATGGCATATTACTCAGCCATCAAAGAGAATGAAATCTTGCCATTTACAACAAGTTGATAGAACTAGAATGTATTATGTTAAGAGAAATGTCAGTCAGAGAAAGACAAATACCATATGATTTCACTCTTATGTGGAATTTATGAAAGAAAACAGATGGGGGCACCTGGGTGTCTCAGTTGGTTAAGTATCTGACTCTTGATTTCAGCTCAGGTCATGATCTCAGGGTCCTGCAGTTGAGCCTTGCTACAGGCTCCCTGCTCAATGGGGATCTGCTAGTCTCCCTCTCCCTCTACCCCTCCCCCTACTTGCTCTCTCTCTCTCTTAAATAAATAAACCTTAGAAGGAAGGAAGGAAGAAAAAAGAAAAGAAAAAAGAAAAAGGAAAGAAAGAAGGAAAGAAAACAGATGAACTTAGGGGAAGGAAAGAAAAAATAGAACAAGATAAAAGCAGAGAGGGAGGCAAACCATAAGAGACTCTTAACATTGTTTAGAGGATAAACTGAGGGTTGCTGGAGGGGAGGTGGGTGGGGGGATGAGCTAAATGGGCGATGGGTATTAAGGATGGCATTTGTTGTGATGAGCACTGAGTGTTATATGTAAGTGATGAATCACTAAATTCTACTCCTGAAGCCAATACTACACAATCTGTTAACAAATTTGAATTAAATTTTTAAAAAAATGTCCATATATAAGTGGACCCATGTAATTTAAACCAGTGTTGTTCAAGGGTCAACTGTATAATTTCATAAAGATATATCTTGAAGTAACAAAAATGATAATGTACCTAAGAATAAATCTAATAAATAATTGGTTTCCTAAAAGAAAGAAGAAAGAAACAAACAAACAATGCAATATGGGCAGAAAACTCCCCATTTTGGAGTATGTTACAGTCTATTGCCACCAAAGACTAAAATGTGAGGTTTTTTCATAACCATACATAGACACAATGAGGGACCTTGCCTCCTAAAGTTTGGCACAACACTCATAATTAACCTGATGGTCTAAACTAGTTCTCAGAAAAAGGAGCACCTGGGTGGTTAAGCATCTGCCTTTGGCTCAGGTCATGATCCTGGAGTCCTGGGACCCCTGTCAATCTCCCTGCTCAGTGGGGAGTCTACTTCTCCTCTCCCTCAGCTCCCTGCTCCCCCCCACTGCTTGTGTGCTCTCTCTCTCTTTTGCTCACTCTCTCTCTCTCAAATAAATAAATCTTAAATAAATAAATAAACAAACAGACTAGTTCTTAGAATGGAGACTTCTTATTCTGCTGGGAAAAATNAGGCTTCTTATTCTGCTGGGAAAAAATTATCATTTTAAACAATCTTAGAAACTAAAATCATGAACCAATTTTCCTTATAGAGTCAGCAATGTAGCACTAAATGTGGCAAAAAAAAAAGTTCCTGTTCCTGGGGACTTTACATTCAAATGTATGGAGAAGACATTAAACAAACACACCAGAAAGGAAATAATCTGATAGTGGTGAGTGCTACAATAAAAATATAAGCGTGATATGCTGAAAAGGGATGCAGGAAGAGGCTGCTGTGCTAGGTGAGTTGGCCAGGGAGAGCCTTTCTGAACAGGTGGCTTTTCAAAAGATATCTGAATGTCTGGAATAATCCCACTATGTGAAGATTTAAATAAAGAGCCAATAGAAGGCCATGAAGCAGGAGGAGGATGGTGCACTAAAAAGCAGAAAGGAGGAGGACAAAGCAGAAAGGCCTGTGGCAAAAGAGTAGTGACCAAATAGGAAAAAAACCAAAAACATAGGCAAGATAGAGTGGAAGGTCCAGATACAGATCAAATGGCAACTGGTCATCATTCTATTTAAGATGTTATAGATAGAGGAGTGCCGATACTTGATTGATATTTTAAAAGATTATTCTGGTTACTAGTAAAGAATGGGCTTAGAAGGCAAGA
>NW_023253917.1:0-8967 GCF_002007445.2 Ailuropoda melanoleuca | reverse complement strand
ACAACTATGCTACCATCACACATAGTAAAATTAACAATTATTTAATTAGGTAATATTAATAATATCCAGCCCTTAATCACACATTGTCTCAAACATGACTTAATTTATCCAAACCAAGATTCAAACAAGTCCACACACGCACATGGCTGTTATGCTTCTGAAGTTTCTCTTACTGCCTGATAGTTATTTCATCCCTCTCCCCTCCACCACCTCTTTTATTCACCTGAATTGTTGGAGAACTCAAATGACCAAGAGACACATGAAAAGATGCTCAGCATCACTCATCATCAGGGAAATACAAATCAAAACTACAATGAGATACCACCTCACACCTGTCAGAATGGCTAAAATCAACAACACAAGAAAAGTGTTGGCAAGGATGTGGAGAAAGGAGAAACCCCTTACACTGTTGGTAGAAATGCAAACTGGTGCAGCCACTCTGGAAAACAGTATGGAGGTTTTTCAGAAAGTTTAAAATAGAACCACCCTAGGATCCAGCAATTGGCCTACTTGGTATTTACCCAAGGGATACAAATATACTGATTCTAGGGGCTGCATGCACCCCAATGTTTATAGCAGCATTATAAACAACAGCCAAACTATGGGAAGAGCCTCCATGTCCATTGACTAATGAATGGATAAAGAAGATGTGATATATCTATATGATGGACTATTACTCAGCCATCAAAAGAATGAAATCTTGTCATTTGCAGTGACATGGATGGAGCTAGAGTGTATTTTGTTAAGCAAAATAAGTCAGAGAAAGACAAATACCATACGATTTCACTAATGTGGAAGTTAAGAAACAAAACAGTGAACATATGGAAAGGGAGGAAAACAGAGAGAAAGGAAAACAAACCATAAGAGACTGTTTAAGATAGGACGAACTGAGGGTTGATGGAGGGAGGTGGGTAGGGGGTGGGTTAAATCATTGCTTGATGAGCAATGGGTGTTATATGTAAGTGTTGATTCTCTGAATTGCATACCTGAAATTAACATTACACTGTATGTTAACTAACTGGAATTTAAATAAAAACTTAAAAAATAAAAAATAAAAACATTTATACTTAAAAAAAGACCCACATTCTAGAACTTCAGCACTAAAAAATATTTTTTTGTCTAGATTGTTATTTTATCTATCAAAATTATGACACTTTTATAGTTTTTATCATTAATTTTGCATGTACCTTGTTTACTTCATGGCTTTTGCCTTATTAGACAATCTGAGTATCTTCTATTATTTTAATGGTTGAGTTAGAGTCATTTACACTCATTGATATGACCAAGTATTTGTTCTCAATTCTATCACATTGTTTTATTTTACTTAAATCCTACATCATATAGTGTATTTCTTTTTATTTCGTCACATCACTTCTTGTGTAGATAAATTTATTTTTTTGTTTTAATAATTGGCTTTATACTACTAATAATAATTATATCTAATATTCTAGGTCTTCTCCTTTTGACATACTATTTTTGATTCCTATTATTCACAATAATTAATTAGGCTAATAAAATCTTTCTCCCTTTCTCTCCCTATGGTCTAGTATCTAATTAAAATCATATTTTTTTAATTTTTACTACCTATAAAACAACTAGTAAACTTGTTTTACTTCCATATACTCTCTCTCTTCTCTGCCAATTTTTGATAGTTCTGTTATATCTATGATGTCAAAGCATACACATTTATAATTTTCTCATCATCATCCTAAACACTTAACTTGGTTGCACTGTTTAATATACTTTATGCTTATCCCATATCTAATAATGAAACTTCTCCTATGATTGTTCAGATGATTAAAGTAGTTATCTAGACTATTATTCATAAATAGTTGATGGGAACAATATTAGTCCATTACTCTCATGTTCATAATTGCCCGTGACCTTTATATTTTGGCTGAATATCTTTAATAAGTTACTCCACTATATTCTATTATGAAATATTATGTTCTAGAAGTGTTGCACCTATTTGCTTTTCTTCCCCTTGTAAGTAAATTAATTTTTTCCTGGTATCCAAACGCCTTTTTAAAAGATATTTGGGGGCGCCTGGGTGGCACACCGGTTAGGCGTCTGCCTTCAGCTCAGGGCGTGATCCCGGCGTTATGGGATCGAGCCCCACATCAGGCTCCTCTGCTGTGAGCCTGCTTCTTCCTCTCCCACTCCCCCTGCTTGTGTTCCCTCTCTCGCTGGCTGTCTCTATCTCTGTCGAATAAATAAATAAAAATCTTAAAAAATAAAAAAAAATAATAATAAAAAATAAAAAATAAAAGATATTTGACATTCAGTAATTTTAATAGGTTATATCTTGGTGTTGATCATTCTCAGTTGAAAGTCACATATAATATTGAAGTCTTCCAGTACATAGGTTTAAGTATCATTGTATTCCATAAATAGTTTCCTTAATGATACTTATTAGTATTTGTTCTAGTCCATTTCATTGTTTTTCTCTTTAGTGATGCTAATCATAGTGTGTTGGACCATCTTTGCATGCCGAATTTTCTCTTGGAGAGTTTTTTTTTTTTAATTTTTAACTCTTAATTTCATTTTCCTTTAGAGATATTGTTAAGAATCAAATTCAAAAATCATTTCTTCCCCTGGAAATTCATAAATGCAATCCAAGTTCCACACTATTGAATCAGGGACAGAAACGGAAAAAATATCAGAAGTGGGACAAAAATTAATGCTATGTGTTTGTCTATCCCTCATTCCTTCTTCTCTATTTTCTGCACAATGTCTCAACAATCTATGCAATCATGAACCCCCTTTATATTCACATATATTAAGTTTTAACACACATTTATTCAATTTTGCAAGTCTTCCTTATAACCTCTTAATGTAGTAAGCAGCTGTTTCAATTGCCCATTCAAGTTTTTAATTTTCTAACATTTTGTGAATGTGGTAAGATGTGGTAAGATGTGGTAAGATGTTATGCTTCTCAGCGCATTGTTCCACTGCACCTGCAAAAAAATGAGTTCCTTCACCAAATGCTATACAAGCAGAAGGTCCAAACTGAAATTTCCTGCACTAGGCATTAACAGTGTTAGAAGTATTTTCTTCAGTTAATGGATATGTAAATCTAGATTCATAATAATTGTCTACATTGGTCAAGGCCCTTTGGTATCCACCCAGCTACAAGAATAATGAGTCAATGTAATCTATAAACAATGGGCCTGCATAGATCTACTCAAAATGCAGCCATGGCTTCTTTTAGTCTCTAATGTTCCTATTGAAAAAAAGCAAATAGTGTCAGTTTCTAAGCCAGTAGGACACATAGTTTTTCTCTGCCAATCAGTGTATTTCTTGGTAGCTCCCCATGCCAACTCATCTCGGGTCAAAGAGACCACTTGCTAGGAACCATCAAGAGTATCTTCTGGTTGGTTTCAGGCCCCTCCTGAATTTGGATGGCATTCTCTTCGTGGGCATCAATATGGCCCATTTTGATTTCTGCCTCCTAAATCCACAACATTTTCCAAAACATAGCACCCACTGAAATTTCTTTTGTCTTCCAATTATCTATGTCTCATTTTCCAGATATTTTGCTGGTTCGTAAGCTATTGCCCTATAAATGTTAAAAATCCATATCATATTATCAGCCAGTTACAGTACAACTGCTTTCCAGATTATTAACCTTCTACTCTTGAGACATCTGTAAATCATGCTGCATTTTTAGCACCTTCAGATAACTGATCATTGGAAGGGGCCCATTTAGTCAGAATGTTAGGTAATTCCTCAGGAAGATTTAATGTGGGACCCAAAGAATAATAGCTGTGTGTTCATTTATGTAGTTTGTATCCTCCGTGGTTTCTTCTGTTGCATTTTCTTGAATATTTCCAAGAACCAAGAATATTTCCACTTACACTTGCTGAGGAACATCTCTGCGCAATTCCCATCCTGCTGGGATGATTATCTGAGAGTACACAGACCAAAATAGATATTTCAGGTCTCAAAATAACTGCATGCCATTCAACAATAGAAGCTTAAATTAAAACCCAAGAGGTAGTTAGCAATTGCTAACTGAATATGGCAGTACACTGAGCACCAGTGTCCACCAATACTAATAAAGTTTTTTCCTATCCCAAGCCATTTTACCGTATTCACAAAGCAAATGACTTCTCATTTCCTGGTGACTCAATTGCTCTATCTCTAAGGTGTTTGGAGTAAGTGATCTCTACAGTCCCTCTAAGATAAGAGACTTTTGAATACTTCAATTTTTCTCTCTTTTAATTTTATTTCTTTAGCCATCCAAGGAAATTATTTCTGCAGATGAAGTAATCACTTTCTTCTAAGCTCAGAGAGATCAGTTGGGTCTATTTATATAAATAAAAAAGAGCCAGTCTATAAATAAACTGCATTTTCATAAGTTTGCTCTCTAAGATTTCAGAAACACAGTCTTAATTACAGCTCAGTAGGTAATACTTTTTATCATCAACAAATTGTAGCAACCATAAAAGTACAGTAGGAATCACTGCAAAGGGTAAGATCAGAATTTTCCCATTTTAAGAATGCTTTATTCAGGCATTTTTCCCACCAAAATTATTACATCTGATTTCCCCTAATGCAATACACCAGAAAGAGTCAATAAATCTATTAGTCTAATATTTCTAGAGAAATAGTTTTAAGTCTTTGGATAAAGGATTAATACCAGCTGAAGAGAATGTAAGACATCGGGATTGGAGTAAGGGTCTCCCACATAGAGTGGAAATTATAAGCATAATCTCCTAAGGTTAAAAAAATCCATTCGGTAACCTTATTTTTCACACTAGCACTAGGACTCAGGAAGATGGCACAAACCAGAGAAGAAATGTAGTTTTCTGTCACGCCATCATCTTTGTGTCCTACTACTCTAAGCCAATGGGGGAAATCTTCCAGGACCAAAAGCAATGCACCTTGTCTGTGGCTGGAGAATGCGGTGGCAGTGAGAGAAGAGACAGGAAAGGGAAGTATAGCATTAAGATCTTTTATAACAGATTTTCACCAATTAAAAATCAGTGCACACAGGGCATGCGCACGCACACATAATCATTATTCTGTAATTTATACCTTTGTTCTATACTAATATATTATGTAAATTTTAAAATATATATCAATAGCATAAAACAGTTTAAGGATAAGATAAAGAATAAAAATAATGAAAGTTCTAATATATCCCCCCACATCCTAACGAATCTTCTCCAGCACTGTGTGCAATTTTTCCACCTCACTTGGAGACCAATGGTATAAGGAAGAGATGCTAGGGTTAGAACCATTTATATTTATTTAGGTAAAACAATGCCTCCCTTTTTTATTGTTTTATAGATGTTGTTATTTCTAGAAAGTCTTAAATGTTATTTTTCTCAGTATTTTCAGATTTTCACACTACTTTATTTTATTTAAACTTAATACATTTTCTAAATCCTATAAGAATTTTGAAACTAAATATTAAACTACCTTGGAAATTTTGCTTTGCCATAGAAAACAATAAAAATAGTAAGATTATGAGGGTTGTTTCCAAAATATGAGTATACCTCAGATATGTTGTGGGTTCAGTTCCACACCACCACAAGAAAGTGACTAAAAGTAAGGGGAGACAAATACATTTTTTTAGCTTCCTAGTGCATATTAAAGTTATGTTTACACTGTACTGTAGCCTATTAAGTGTGCAATAGTATTATGTCTAAAAAAATGTACACATTTAAAAATACTTTACTGCTAAAAAATGCTAACCATCATTACAACAAGTTGTAATCTTTTTTTGGTGGCGGGTCTTGCTTCAATGTTGATAGATGCTGACGGATCAGGGTGGTGGTTTGCTGAGGGTTGGGATGGCTGTGGCAATTTCCTAAAATAAGACATCAATGAAGCTTGTTGCATCAACTGACTCTTAGTTTAACAAAAAATTTCTCTGTAGCATGCAATGCTGTTTGATAGCATTTTCCCTACAGTAGAATTTCTTTCAAAATTGGAGTCAATATTCTCAAATTCTGCCACTGCTTTATCAACTAAGTTTATATAATATTCTAAATTCTTTGTTGTCATTTCAACAATTTTCACAGTATAACAGAAGTAGATTCCATCTCAAGAAACTACTTTCTTTGCTCATTCATAGGAAGCAACTCTTCTGTTCAAGTGTCATCATAAAATCGCAGTAATTCAGTAACATCTTCAGGCTCTACTTCTAACTCTGGCTTTCTTGTTATTTTCATCACATAGTCACTTCCTCCACTGAACTCCTGAACCCTTCAAAGTCATCCATGAGAAATGAGATTAAATTCTTCCAAACTCCAGTTCATGTTGATATTTCCCATGAATCACAAACTTTGTTAATGGTATGTAGAATGGTGAGTACTTCCTAGAAGGTTTTCAATCTATTTTGCCAAAATCCATCAAAGGAATCACTGTATCTGGCAGCTTGGATCAAGAAGTCATTTTAATGCTCAAGTCTTATTGAAAAAAATACATTTTATAGCAGCATTATCAACAATAGCCAAACTATGGAGAGAGCCCAATGTCCATCAACTGAAGAATGGATAAAGAAGATGTGGTATAGACATACAATGGAATAGTATTCAGCCATCAAAAGAATGAAATCTTGCCATTTGCAATGACGTGGATGGAGCTAGAGGGTATTATGCTAAGGAAAATAAGTCAGAGAAAGACAAATACCATATGATTTCACTCATGTGGAATTCAAGAAACAAAACAGATGAATATATCAGAAGGAGAAAAAAAAACAGAGAGGGAGAGAGAGGGAAACAAACCATAAGAGACTCTTTAAAACAGAGGACAAACAGAGGGCTGATGGAAGGAGGTGGGTGGCTGATGGGTATTAAGGAGGGCATTTGTTGTGACGAGCACTGAATGTTAAATAAAAGTGATGATTCACTAAATTCTACTCCTTGCACATTATGTTAACTAAAATTTAAATAAAAATTTTGGAAAAAAGAAGAAATGGCAATGATCTGAACTTGACCATGCAAACACAAAATCTTCAGATGTTTCTCCAAATCTTTTCCACAAGTGGATTATGATTTATTCTGCACTGTCTCTATTGCAAGAAACCTCTGGAGAGGTCTGTCTACCTGTAAGGTAGAGCATTTTGACTCATTAATGAATTCTCCTTCTATAGCAAGGATGACATTAACAAATAGAAGAAAAACCCTATAGTGAAGAGAGACTTAAATTTGCAATTTAAATAAAACTGTAAGAACAGGCCAAAAAAAAAAACACCTATCAAGTAAATGTCCTCATAGGTGTTTTATTTCTATGAGAAATTGATAAGAACTAATTTCCATTCAAAACATCTAACCAGTATGGTAATATAAGTTAAATATAACCTGAAATATAAATAATTGTAAGATATCTTCCCCTTTACTTTTATTTTGTTGACTTTTAAGGAATGTTGATGTATTATTTTTTTTTATTTCACTCTGTGTATTTTATACTCTGTGTGATGATTTGATGTAAAAAACCACATTAGCCTCTTCCAATTACTTCCCAATTAAATTGAGACCAAAGAGCGGTTGATTAAGGCTGTGGGATTTGCCTTTGAAACATCTGGATTGGAATGCTGACCCTGTCAGTTAAGTTTCAAATTGCTTCTCTGTTAGTTTCCTCACTCATAAAAGAGAGATTTTAACAATTATGGCACTACATTTCTATATACATTTTTGGACTATATACACATCTATAGTTGACCCTTGAACAATGCAGGGCTTAGGGGCACTGACCCCCTACACAATCAAAAATCCAAACTTTTGACTCCCCTAAAATTTAACTAATAATAGCCTACTGTCTACTAGAAGCCTTACTGATAACAAAACTGTCAATTAACACATATTGTGTATGTTACATATATTATATACTGTATTTCTACAATAAAGTCAGCAAGAGAAAAGAAAATGCTAAGAAAATAATAAGAAGAGAAAACACATTTATAGTACTGTGCTGTATTTATTCAAAAAATCTGCATATAAGTAATTCAAACCATTGTTGTTCAAGGGTCAAGTGTACTATAATGTCTTATAGATATACCTGAAGGACTTCTGTTCAGGAAAAATAAATAGTTACATTTTAAAAAATCAGGGTATATGGGGAGAAAAAGGATCAAGAACACTTCTCAAAATTTATACTATTTAGTTAACAAGAGCACTACCAAAATATACAATCAGTTCTGGGGGAGAGACTTTGGACTACTCAAACAGGCTGGTCAACACGACTGGAGGCAACCTCACCAGATATAAAAATGCACCAACATGGGGCACCTGGGTGGCCAGTCAACTAAGTGTCTGATTCTTCATTTCAGCTCAGGTCATGATCACAAGGTTGTGAGACTGAGCCCCACATTGGGCTCTGTGCTAGGTATGGAGCCTACTTGGGATTTTCTCTCTCCCTCTCCCTCTGTGCCTGACCCCTCTCAAAAACAAACTAACAAACAAAAAATGCATCTATCCCCCAATTACAGATTTATCATTCCCTTATTTGCCAGCTCCATGCCAACTAGCGCCTACAGGTGCTTCAGTATGGAGCGCTATAGTTTTAATTGTTGGGATACTGAGGAACTGCAAGTGTTCCCAGTAAAGAGGATAAAGCTTTCTAAGAAGAAAAAAGAAAAAAAAATCTGTGTTTCAATCAATTAGGAAGTATATTAATACTATAAAATGTAGGACAGCCATTTCTGCATACACCTGTTGACTCCCGGCTGTGTAGGCAGCCATGGAAGTAGCGGGTTGCTAATAACTTGTTTTGTACGGGTTGTGTGAGAGAAGCACCTATGCAACATTATTATTTCAAATTAATTACAGAAGGAAAATGTTCCTATCCATGACCAAATCTACTTTATGTGAATGGAGATTACATACTGAGATCCTATCTGTATGTTTAAAAACTATTGTCGACAGCTTCAATTTCTCTATCATTAATATCTTTTTTTTAAAGATTTTATTTATTTATTTGACAGAGATAGAGACAGCCAGTGAGAGAGGGAACACA
>NW_023253916.1:0-1247 GCF_002007445.2 Ailuropoda melanoleuca | reverse complement strand
TAACGGTCGGTTATGCAATTGTCAGCCCGTTTGTGCTGATTCACAGAGATGGACGTCTGGCTGAATGTTGGCACTTTCATTAGGACTTGAGAAAATGACTGTTTCCTTGATCCCTTGGGTAGCAAGTTTGAAATAAGACATTTTATGGCAGCGAGTAAAAAAAATGAAGAGTACCTTCAAGAAATTAAAATATGATGTTACACAGCAAAGCTGGTGACCAGTAGCCCTGAGCTGACACAGGGGACTGAGCCTTCTTCTGTCCATCCTGCCCCCCTCGGGAAGGGTAAGCCAATTCCAGCTTTCCTGCTTATAAGATGCCTCTTTCATCACCAGGCTTCCTACAGGAAGGGGAAGAATCTTCTGCCAAATTCCTTCAAAATGCTAATGTATATTCTCTTTGACTTGTAAGTTTCACTTCTAGGAGGATTGCTCAAATGTGAATTGCAGTATAAAAACTATTATACGTTGGGGCGATTTTTAAAAATCATGAACTAAATATCCAGCAAACAGGCTATTTTGCTGGCTATGTGAATATGTCCTAAAGGATCCAGCCGTACAAAAGGATTTTATTGAGCTTCTGAAAGAATGGGTGAGTTCAACGTGTATTGCCATGGAATGATGAGCAAGGTGTGTTTGTAATTAATAAAAGATAGGAATTCAAGAGCAATGGTATTCAAAAATGGAATGGAATATTTTAACTCGAGCTCATCTCCTTCTTTTGCAAGAATGCAAAGGAAACTTAAAGCGGTATTACCTGGTTTCAGAGAAACGAGGTAAGTGAAACAAGTAAGTAGAATTTCCTTTTACATCATTCTCTATTTTCTAAACTGTTAAATCTTTGAATATATCTTGTTAAAGATGAACAAAACATTAATTTTGCAAATAACATGTGGCTTGTTTCAAGACATACTTGTTAGTGCCCTGACACTGCCATGGTCCTTCCAGCCTCAGACTGGTATCCCATCAGCGAGCTACGCAATAATTTGGTTTCTACAGTAGTTTGAATAAGAAATTTGGCCTATATTTTTCTTAAATTGGAACCTAAATAGGTATGTGGGTAGAATTCATCATTCAGCAAAAAGATATGTCCTCGAGCTGTTCTGAAAAACACTTGATGCTCTTTTACTGATTTCACATCTTTTACAATACAAAATCTTAGAACTGATATACGGATTTTCCATCCCATCTTTAAGAATGCCTGTATCATATCTGTTTAATTGCCCTTGTATCATGTTCAGTTTTTTTTT
>NW_023253915.1:0-1246 GCF_002007445.2 Ailuropoda melanoleuca | reverse complement strand
ATCTATATCTGAAACTCCGTTTGCACTAGGATTTAGCATGCAGAGTTAATTTCTATGCCTATAGCCACTAACTTATGTCTTAAAATTGAAATACTGAACCCAGAATGAGGAGAGTTGCAAGCCTTCTGTTTTCTGTTAAGCAATTCTTTTCTTCATTGTTAGAATACATTTAGTCTTCCTGTTACAAGGCCTTTTTCGTGATGCAAATCACAGGGAGAAGTACATAAGAAAACTTTGGGCTAGCAAATGAAATACTAATAGATTTTGTAATATTTATTATTGTGTGTACACAAATTTTACTTTCCCTTTTCTGATTTCCAAGAAATACGAAATGATAGATTTCAGATTTGGTCATCAAATGATTTTTGTCACTTTGTGTATTGGCATATTTTAGGTACACATGAAACTTTTAAACTTTTTCTGTGAATAATAAACAATTCATTATAACCAATTATTTCTACTTATAAACAAGTAAACTTGGAAAACAGATATACAGACAGTCCCCGACTTATGATGGTTTGACTTACATTTTTTTGACTTTATGACGATATGAAAGTCATAAGCATTCAGTAGAAACTGTACTTTGAATTTTGAATTTTGATCACATCCTGGGCTAATGATATGTGGTACAGTACTGTCATATGATGCTGGGCACCCACAGTTCCCAGTCAGCCAAATAATCATGAAGATAAACAACCAATATACTTACCACCATTTTGTACCCATCCAGGCATTGTTATTCACTTTCAGTAGAGTATTCAGTGAATTACATGAGATTGAATACTTTATTATGAAATAAGCTTTGTGTTAGATGACTTTGTCCAGTTGTAGGATAATTTAAGTGTTCTAAGCACATTTAAGGTAGTCTAGGTTAATCTATGGTGTTCGGTAGGTTAAATGTATTAAATGCATTTTCAACTTATGATATTTCAACTTACAATGGGTTTGTCAGGAAGTAACCCCATTGTACTTCAGGGAAGGTCTGCATATGGTCCTGATAGCAGTAAATATCTAAAAAACATTTTATAATGAGTATAAATGCATATTAAATCATCTAAAGGACAACAGGAAAATAGAGATAGGGAAGATGATAGATAACCAAATACAATTTATCCTTGAATAATGCAGGTGATAGAGACACTAACCCCCCCCACAGTAGAAAATCCAAGTATAACTTTTTTTTAAAGATTTTATTTATTTATTTGACAGAGATAGAGACAGCCAGTGAGAGGGGGAACACAAGCAG
>NW_023253914.1:397-5734 GCF_002007445.2 Ailuropoda melanoleuca | reverse complement strand
TCTGGGGCATACATACCCATTTTAATTTTTATCAAATTCTGACATTTTATTGCAATACAGATCCATGTTCTCTGCCTATATTTTTATGCAGTGAAGAACTAGGTAATCTCTGTATAATTTAATAGTGATGCCAATGACTATACAAAGGACCAACATAATAAAACAGTAAGTATAAAGTGTTGAATTCCTTTTAGTATTGAAAATGAAGGGCTTATTACCTGCTCTTTTACTGCCCTGATGCTCCTGAGAAGAATGCATTGTGTTGAGAAATATGTAAAAAAATTGCTTACCAACTCTCCCCCATCCCCCCCCCAAAATAGTTTAATCTCATTAGTATTAGTAGGAGACTTAGACTCCTAAGCATTCACAAAATAGTGTCTTCTTGTTGCCATTTTTGCATTTCTGAAGTTGGAATGAGAGTTAAGTTGATGTCAAAAGAAACTTGACATTCTCAAGATAGATGAGTAAGTTCTGATGTAGTTGTTATTACTTGTACTTGTGAGAACCAAACCAAAGCTTTGATTTTACCTTGACATTATATGGTCTGTCTGAAGAATGCTGAGGACATCCATATTGCGAGCATGGCTTATGAAAAGAGTGTTGTTTTGTTGCTATGTATACCTGCAGAACACTAAAAGCAAAATGGTACTCTGGGTGGGAAGGGTTGTTTGTATAAGATCACAATTACACTTTTTTTTTTTTTTAAACAAGGAACAGGGTCATACATCCTTATAGGGATAAATTATGCCTTTGAGCTAATTCTTTAAAGTATATTAAATGAGATCTTGGATTTAAGAAACTATGCTAAATAATTCACAAAAATATTTAGAGAGCACTTTCTAAATGTCAGGCATTTATTAAGCTATCATTCCAATGGACTTTTGTCTATACATGCAGTGAGAAGTCAGAATATAACAAACTTGAAATGTGTGATTATGCCCAAGGGGGGAAAAGTACACGCGTACATGAAAATATTCAAGTGAGGCAAAGACTTTAAGACAACTATTCAATTTGTGTTTATCAATGCCTTAAAAATAAATTTCACATAAGATAATTAAGAAAATAATAGGATTCTAAAATTGTCACAAATTTAAAATAACCTGAAGTGGGATTTATGTTTTTTTCCAGTTAATGGTCGATTTCCAATGGTAGATTTAGTGTTATGTAGTGTGCTGACGTAAAAGGGGCCTAACTCTAAGGTGAGGAGGATTTGGAGGAAATAGCAGTGCTATAGGTGAAAACCAGGACAGAAATGACTACCTTGGAGACGGGGTCAACAAACAGATCACATCCAAACAGGACCATAGAAAACCAGTGTATTTCTGTGCTGGGTTAGAGAACTAAAAGTGGTTCAGTAGGAAATAGGGTGGGGGTCCAGTTTCGAAAACACAGAGTGAAATGGTAATAGTATTAGATACAGAACCACCTATTTCCAAACTTCCATTTAAAATATAATAAGAACAGGGCTCAGCCACCTTGAAGTAAAGCTGAAAGGAACATCAAGCCCTTCTCTGAATTACGTGGCAAGTGTCATTACCCTAGGGAGCATAGAGAACCTAAAGGCATGGAAAGTCTGAGCAGAATTGAACCAGGTAAGCAGATTTGCTGTCTCACAGGAGTATTTGGGGACCTGTCTGTGGACCATGTCTCAGGAGGAGCAGGCACTTCTAGATTTAGTCTTGGATCAGTAAAAACCATTTCAGATCCCTCTTGGTAAATATAATTCCTGAACTGTTTCTTAGTGAAACTGGGATTCTTAGTGAAAGAAGGTTATTCCCGGAGAGAAAAAAGAGATTATTTTTGATGAACGTGAGGAGGTATTCAAGGAAATATACTTGGGGATAAACTAATAGACTATTTATCAGGGAGTAGCAATATTTTAAATGGCAGAACTAGCATTTTTACTAATATTTTTATTAGTATTTCTAAAAGTTCTTCAGGTATAAACACTGACTAATAATTATAAGAAGTGGAAAAAATGAACATCATACCATTTGGCATCTTTATTTCGTAGTATTTATATTATAGACATGGATCAGATTTAAGGATATCTAGAGGGCAGGTCTAGCTCTATTCAAGTATCGACATTGAAGAATACTTTAAGCCTATCAATTATCGTATTTTTAGAACATTTTTACATAAAAACCCAGTTCAAAAATTGTTCAGAAATATCTCTCACTTTAATCAGGAGAAACAGACATCTGTTCCTCATGGCCCTCTGCTGCTGGGTGGAAAAGAAAAAGAAATTTTACATACAGATCAGTTATACATTATGGGCCCCCTACATTTAAAAAAAAAAAAAAGACCTGACCATCTGTCACCAAATATATTTTAATTTGGGGAGCCGTATTCTTTTTTAGTACATTAGGGGCACTGTTACAGATGACAGCTCTCAGTTTGCTAAGACATAATCAGATTTTCCAAAAGACAATTATTATTTTAAATTGACTTGGAAGAGCTATTACTGATTCTCATTTTGGTTTACAATTTTACAAAATAAAAGAGGCTCAATCTACTTTGAATAATTCATTAAGAACAATTTTTATAAGGGAGGGTTATTCCCGTAGTTTATAGATAAGTTAAAAATAAAAAGCTTTTATAGTTTGGATTCCAGCACGAGCTATGTTATTAATTTTTGTTAATTATGTGCAGACTGGCTCAATTCATGGGATAGAAAAACCCCAGAATTTTATGATTCAGTCTTCTTTTTCAGTAATCTCATGTGGAGATAATCTATCTGAATCAAATTCAATGTAGTTCAACTATTCCATTAACTTAACTCAATAAGCACTTACTCTGTGCAGAGCACTCTGCTGAAATCAAATAGCTGATTGCATTCAAGCAATGACTTATAGTGATATAAATAATCAAGAGACTCACTTACTTTTTGGGAAGCTGAGTTTAATGGATCAGTAAAATGGTCACCCACCCACTCTCTTAGGTGGACATATATTTAAAAAAAAACAAAAACAATAAAAATTTGTTGTGACCTTTTACAGTTTTCATGATTTGATTTAGGAATTTGTTTCTTTGTTCATGTGATCATTTAGTTCTTCATAAAACATTCAACATAAATACATTAAGCGTTTACTATTATCCATTAACTGGACTGGGCATTGAGTATCCAAATTGAAGCCTATTCTCTAAACAGCTCATGACCTGGAAATAGACAAAAACACAGAAAGTGTCAATGAGAGTTATTTTTGTTCCATTTTAGAGATAGGAATCATGAAGAGCTTTTTAGGAGAATGAGCATCTAAGTGAAGGCCTGATTAATGACACATTCGACAGACTAAGCAAGGTACCTATCATTTGCATTGCCATCTTTGAAGAAGATTGAAAATAAGCAATTATCCAGGCCTATCGCTTCTGTCTAGTGACTCTTTGTGTACAGTTTGCATGCTTATAACACATGATCCCATTATGTTGGACACAGGTGGTTAGACTAGAAATGGATGACTAAACCAGAATCGGCCTTTTGTCAACTAGGGGCAGCAGCCATTGAGTGACCTCATACGAGCTCTCCAAAGAGATAGTCTGCTGGATAAGGCCTTGCCAAACAGTTATAATCTGTCTCTTGAGATATGTCATTCATCCATTCACTCACTCATCTATATTTTCAAGAAATAATTATCGTATGTACTAATTACTGGCATATGGAAATGAATATGACAGATATGGTCTCTGCCTTTTAGGAATATGCAATCATATCATGTGACTCAGACAAATAAGCAAGTGACAGCTTGGGGAATATACTATAGTGAATTTATTATAGAGTGTTATCCCTGGAGTACATAGGACTGGTTCTTTAATGCACTAATCTGGACTTAGGTATCCATGGGGATGCTCAAGGATGTATTGTAGTGTAAATAGCATTCAATACCAGGTTAAGAAGGAGGTAATCAGGTGATGCACCTGACATTCTATTTCAGGAATCTTGCTTGGAAACAAAGGGTGGGGAAATTGTTTCTATAATTTGAGTAAGGAGAGTAGATGGTTGCTACTGAGGCACAGAATAAAAATAGGGTAGGAAAAAAGATGTTCAGTTTGGAGCTTACTTTATTTGACATGTTTGAGGGCTGCTAAGTGCGGCTATCTGGAAGAAAGGTGGATGTAAAGCTTAGGGGGCTCCGTTAGGGGATCAGGTCTCAATTTCTCTTTGGGAGTCATCACTGTATAATTAATTGAATGAATGCATCTGAATGAGATCACTTAAAAGTCTCTGTGGAGTGAAAAGCAAGGTCAAATGCTGAAACTGAGAAGGAAATGGTCAGAGTCACATTTTTTTAGGACAGAAGAAGGTCTGGACAGTAAATAGGAGGGAATGCTAATTAGAAAAACAGATTGCTGCTGAGACTAAAAACAATGAATTAGTGGCATTAACTTACATGGTTGTGTGATTTTCTGGAAAGAACATATGTTTTGATTCCAGTTTTTAATGTTTCTGACCTAAAACAACAGAAGGTAAAGGGATAAGGAAGTTGGATTTGGGAAAGAGCGTACCAAAGGGATGTGTTACACAACTCAAACTGTGTAGGTAAGGAGGGGAAGCAGTCAGGTTATTGGTAGATTAGTAAAGGTTATTGGTACAGGCTATTAGTAAAGGTTATTTAGTAAAATCATTGGTAGATTATAGAAGTAAAGGGAGTAATGTCCTGAAAGCAGGAGTTTGAAGAACAGATATGGGGATAAACTTATGTGGAAGTCCTCTAATGGTAAGGGAATAGGATGTTTTGATATAATATTTCAGAGATAAAGCAGTCGTGGATTTTAGCCAAATTTTCCTACCACTGTGATAGGTAGTTGAAGTGCAGTGGACGTTAGGTTCTTTAGAGATAAGGAGATCAAGGATTCAAGGAGGAATACAATGAGACTGGCTATTCCCATGGGCATTAGAGTCATTCAGTATTATTGCAGTTATGAGTGTAGAGAGAAGGACATGCCCTGTCTGTCAGTCTTCACAAAGCGTGAGACAAAGTGGCCTGGTACAGCTGAAAGGCAAGGGCTTCTAAGGATGTCTCTCTCTTTCCCCCTTTTTTTTTTTTTTAATAGAGCATGCAAGTGGTGGGCGGCGGGCAGAGGGAGAAAGAGAATCTTAAGCAGGCTTTATGCTCAGGGGGGAGCCCAACTTGGGGTTTGATTGTGTGGCTGTGAGATTATGACCTGAGTCAAAGCCAAGAGTCAGATGCTTAACTGACTGAGCCATCCAGGTGACCCAGGATGTCTCTTCTTATTTTTTATTTTTTAAATTTTTTAATTATTTTTTTTAAAGATTTTATTTATTTATTTGACAGGGACAGCCAGCAGAGAGGGAACACAAGCAGGGGAAGTGGGAGA
>NW_023253914.1:0-224 GCF_002007445.2 Ailuropoda melanoleuca | reverse complement strand
TTTTTTTTTTTTTAATAGAGCATGCAAGTGGTGGGCGGCGGGCAGAGGGAGAAAGAGAATCTTAAGCAGGCTTTATGCTCAGGGGGGAGCCCAACTTGGGGTTTGATTGTGTGGCTGTGAGATTATGACCTGAGTCAAAGCCAAGAGTCAGACGCTTAACTGACTGAGCCATCCAGGTGACCCAGGATGTCTCTTCTTATTTTTTATTTTTTAAATTTTTTAAT
>NW_023253913.1:663-1357 GCF_002007445.2 Ailuropoda melanoleuca | reverse complement strand
GATTCCTGTTCCACCTTCCATAAGGCCGTCGTGACTTCAAGGGCTTTCCCCTCACACTTTGTTTCTTATTTATAAGGGTTTGGATCGTCCCCAGGCCCCTACACCCAATGTGGAATGGGGTTCCCCAGTGAAAAGGCTAATGTTCGCTGGAGGTGTTTTCCTGGACGCTCTGCTTTATTACCAATGAGAAGGGTGCTGAGTCCTCGAAAATCCTGAGCCTTTTCATTCATGCTCCCTTACTCACGAGAGATGATGATCGTTGATATTTCCCTGCACTTGTTGGGTCTCAGAGACCACTATGGGGCACTCTCGTCAGGCTTCCGCGACCACTTTCCCTCATGTTTCCCTACTCACGAAGGGTGATGATAGTGCTAAGACGGTCCCTGTACGGTGTTGTTTCTGACGGACGTGTTTTGGGCCTTTTCGTTCCATTGCCGCCAGCAGTTTTGACAGGATTTCCCCAGGGAGCAAGCATTTCGTTGGAAGCGGGTTTTGGCCGAATTGTGTTTCTCAGTGCTGTGTTCGTCGTGTTTCACTCACGGTACCAAAGCCCCTTGATTCCTGTTCCACCTTCCATAAGGCCGTCG
This sequence comes from Ailuropoda melanoleuca, assembly GCF_002007445.2. Lineage (NCBI taxonomy): Eukaryota > Metazoa > Chordata > Mammalia > Carnivora > Ursidae > Ailuropoda > Ailuropoda melanoleuca. Next base: position 770 of record NW_023253913.1, on the reverse strand, counting down.
TGACTTCAAGGGCTTTCCCCTCACACTTTGTTTCTTGGTTCTAAGGGTTTGGATCCTCCCCAGGCCGCTACACCCAATGTGAATCGGGGTCCCCAGTGAAAAGGCTG
>NW_023253913.1:0-317 GCF_002007445.2 Ailuropoda melanoleuca | reverse complement strand
TTGGAAGCGGGTTTTGGCCGAATTGTCTTTCTCAGTGCTGTGTTCGTCGTGTTTCCCTCACGGTACCAAAGCACCTTGATTCCTGTTCCAACTTCCATAAGGCCGTCTTGACTTCAAAGGCTTTCCCCTCACACTTTGTTTCTTGGTTCTAAGGGCTGGATCCTCCCCAGACCCTACACCGCTTGTGGAATCGGGTCCCCATTGAAAAGGCTGCTGTTCGCTGGAGGTGTTTTCCTGGACGCTATTCTTTATTACCAATGAGAAGGGCGCAGAATCCTCGAAAATCCTGAAGGTTTTCGTTCATGTTCCCTTACTCA
>NW_023253912.1:0-4296 GCF_002007445.2 Ailuropoda melanoleuca | reverse complement strand
TAGTTTTCTGAGCTCATTTTCCTATTTTCATCTTTCTGTTTCCACTAGAATAACACTCCTGGTCTCACTCTCGACCTCTTATTCACTCTCCTTTATTACAGGAAAAGATTATATATTGGGGCAAGGAATTTAAAAGAATTATGTGGGCATTACTAGTCCAGCTTGTGGTGTATCGAATAGTAACCCCCTCCCAAATTTATGTCTACCCAGGNCCAGAATCCAAGATTTTTTGGAAATAGAGTTATTGCAGATATAATCAAGTTAAGAATAGGTCATACAGGATTAAGGTAGGCCTTACCTCCAAAGTTTAGTGTTCTTGTAAGAGAAGAGAGAACACACAGAGACGATAAGGAAGAAGGCCATAGAAGGATTGGAGTGATCCATCTACACGCCAAGGACCACTGAGGATTGCTGGGGCCACCAGAAATGAGGAGGAGGCAAGAAAGGATTCTTTGCTAGAGCCTTCAGAGGGAGCATAGCCCTTCCAACACACTGATTTCAGACTTGTAGTTTTCAGGACTGTGAGGGAATAAGTACTTCTTATGTTAAGCCACTGAGTTTGTGATATTTGTAACAGCAACCCTAGGGAAGAGCTCCATTGTCTTTCTGTTTTGCATCAAGGTCTGTCTGCAAGAGGTATGCATTCTGGTCTGTGCTTTGCCATGTGGTCCTCTAGCCACTTGGTGATGAGGGTTGAATCTGTCTAATGCAGGAGTGTAATGTTTATGAGCCCTTTAACTTGGAAATCAGAAGTATAAACTCCAATTATCTTAACAGTGATAGTTAATAATCTGATCATCTGTATAATCCACATTTATCTCAGTGGACTCGATTCAGAAAGGAATTGAGTGTATAACAAATAACATACGCTTATTACATACTGTATTAAATACAGTCTGTAATTATTTTGTTGTTTATTGCCCTCCTAAAATTCTAACACATCACAATATACAGCAAAACTCCCAGCATTGATACATGCTATAATGTCTTCTTTTCCCCTAAATTTGATGGTCCCTATCTTAGTCAGATCGGGCGGCCACAACAAGTTGCCACAGACTGGGGAGCTTAAACAAAGCACATTTACTTTCTCACAGGAGGCTGGAAGTCCAAGATCAAGGTGCCCTCAGTGTTGGTTTCTGGTATCTTTTCCTGGCTTGTAGATAGCCACCCTCTCCCTGTGTCCCCACACGGCCCCTTCTCTGTGTACACAGAGACCTTTCATGTCTCTTCCTTTTCTTTTCTTTTTTTTTTAAAGATTTTATTTATTTATTTGACAGAGAGAGACAGCCAGCGAGAGAGGGAACACAAGCAGGGGGAGTGGGAGAGGAAGAACCAGGCTCCTAGCAGAGAAGCCTGATGTGGGGCTTGATCCTAGATCGCTGGGATCACGCCCTGAGCCGAAAGCAGACGCTTAACGACTGCGCCACCCAGGTGCCCCTGTCTCTTCCTTTTCTTATAAGGATACCAGTCCTCTTGGATTGGGGCATCACCCTTATGACCGCATTGAACTTAGCTGCCCCCTTAAAGGCCATGTCTCAAAATGCAGTCACATTGGGTGCTAAGACTTCAATGAGTAAATTTTAGGGTAACACAATTCAGTCTATAACAACCCCTTTGATTTTGATCTTCTGAAGTCTTTGTCTTCAAACTCACAGGTATTTCAAAGATGCAAAAATTACCTTATTTATCCTTGACACTCTTGCAAACTTCTTAATGACTTTCTCCTCAAGCCTAAAGCCCCAGAAGAGCTCCCTACTCATTCTTGGGAGGGAGACAGTTTTCTTTTCTTTCCTTTTCCTTATAAGCTGAAGTCATTATTTGTGCCTCAACAACCTGCACCATGTTTATAACTTGCCCTGGACCATCTTTGTGGCCTAAAATCCTGAATTTACTTGCCTTCTGTATACATTAAAAACATCAAATCTGTTCTAGTTTTAAGAATATATTTTATTATTTTTTCTTGCATCCGGGCATTTTTATTGCTTTCTCCTTTCTTAGAACATTCTCCCCTCTCTTCACTTGTCCATGGACATGTATAACTCTGTTCAGTACAATTTTCATTAAGGTCTATAAAACACTACCCTTGCAAGACTTCATTAGTATTCACTCTAATTAGTTTAATTTAATTTAGTAGAGGTTCGATAATTAATTTCCAAAAATATAATTAATAATTAGCATTTAATATATGAAAACATTTAATGAGAATTACAAGGATTCCAACATAAACTATTTTTGTAACAAAATGGATATATTTTCCAATAAAACTGAATAGAAAACATGGGTGGACCTAGAAGGTGCTATGTTAAGTGAAATAAGTCAGTCAGAGAAAGACAAATACCATATGACTTCACTTATATGTGGAATCTGAAAATCAAAACATAAGAACAACAGCCAAAAAAACAAAACAAAACAAAAACCAAAAGCAGAAACAGACCCCTAAACAGAGAACAAACTGATGGCTGCCAGAAGGAGGGGGTGCGGGGATGGTCAAAGTGGGTGAAGGGGAGGGGGAGGTGCAGGCTTCCATTTATGGAAGGAACAAGTTGTGGGAATAAAAAACACAGCCTAGGGAATATAGTCCATGGTATCATAATAGTGTTGTAGGGTGACAGAGTGTAGCTACCCTTGTGGTGAGTGAGGCATAACATACAGAGTTGTCAAATCACTGTATGGTCCACCTGAAACTAATGTAACATGTCTGTCAACTATACTCAAAAAATATTTTTTAAAAACTGAAATGTGTTGCCTAAAAGAAAACCTATACCTTAACTACTTTCTCATCACAATTTGTGTTTCTGTTCTCTCTTTATAACCAGTGGGGCGACTACAGTGCCGTGTCCTTCCAGTGCTGGTGAATTTGTGAGGGTAAATAAGAAAGAAAAAAAGAGAAGGAAGGAAGGAAGGAAGGAAGGAAGGAAGGAAGGAAGGAGAAAGAAAGAAGAAAGAAAGGAAGAGAAAAAAAGAAAAGAAAGAAAAAAGAAAGAAAAGAAAAGAAAAGAAAAGAAAAGAAAAGAAAAGAAAAGGGGGGAAGGGAGGAAGGAAGGAAGGAAGGAAGAGAAGGTATAACAACAGTTGTTAGGTTTTCAGTTCCACCAACAGAAATGATTCCATTCCATCAGGGAATGGCAAAAACAGTGCAAAGGAACTATCATTAGGTGACAAACCATGCATTGGTTGCATTGTAAACTGACCTGGTAAATTCCCTACTTTGATGTTACGNCTCTCTTTATAACCAGTGGGGCGACTACAGTGCCGTGTCCTTCCAGTGCTGGTGAATTTGTGAGGGTAAATATGAAAGAAAAAAAGAGAAGGAAGGAAGGAAGGAAGGAAGGAAGGAAGGAAGGAAGGAAGGAAGGAAGGAAGAAAGAAGAAAGAAAGGAAGAGAAAAAAAGAAAAGAAAGTAAAGAAAAGAAGAAAAGAAAGAAAAGAAAAGAAAAAAAGAAAAGAAAAGAAAAGAAAAAAAGAAAAGAAAAGAAAAGGAAAGGGAGGGGAGGGAGGAAGGAAGGAAGGAAGAGAAGGTATAACAACAGTTGTTAGGTTTTCAGTTCCACCAACAGAAATGATTCCATTCCATCAGGGAATGGCAAAAACAGTGCAAAGGAACTATCATTAGGTGACAAACCATGCATTGGTTGCATTGTAAACTGACCTGGTAAATTCCCTACTTTGATGTTACGTTTTCCTCTCTCTTCCACTCTATTTTTTTTTGAATGGGGAGGTGGCTGTCCTGACTTCAGACAGAAAAGAAGTTGGAGACACTGTCTTAAAAAGTGCAATTAATCTATATACGGGTTATACCATGATACTCAAAAATATAAAGATGCATGTAAATAAATATATTTTATTTGTATAAAAAATTTGTAGGATGCCTGGGTGGCTCAGTTGGTTAAGCNTTAAGCATCTGACTCTTGATTTCAGCTCAGGTCATGATCTCAGGGTTGTGAGATGGAGCCCAGAGTCAGACTCCACGCTGGGCATAGAGCCTACTTGGGATTCTCTCTCTGTCTCACTTCCTTTGCCCCGCCCCCCAACATCTCTCCCTCTCTAAATAATAAATAAATAAATAAATAAATACATTGTAAATATAAATATATGATGGTATTACACACCTATTATGTTCATACATGAGTATATTATACTATTTGCATCAGATGTTGATTTGCAATTGGAATAAAAGGTTCCTTAGCGGTGAAATAACTTACCAGGAATGGTTCTGCCTCTATTCCAGCATGCTCACACTGTATTATAATCATTTATTCATCTAGTTTCCCCTTCTTAAGAGAAAGAAGGAATCAT
>NW_023253911.1:0-1211 GCF_002007445.2 Ailuropoda melanoleuca | reverse complement strand
TCATCCATTGTTACTATTACAATAACGAAGTCCCTACAATAATTATATCATTGTCTATTTCTTGCTTCCTATCTTTAGCATTTGCTTGATAATTTCTGTCCTCCCATGTTGGGTCCCATATATTTACCACCGTTACATCTTCTTGATGAGTTGACCCCTCTATTTAATGAAGTTTCTTTTGTCTCTTGTTATCATTTTTGCCTTAAAATGTATTTTATATAATATAGCTACTCCTTCACTACCAATCATTTAAACTAGCAGATATCCTTCTTAAATTCTTCAAAAAAACTGAAGAGTAAGCACACTCCCTAACTAATTTTACAAGATTAGGATTACCCTGATATCAAACACAAGTGAATACTACAAAGAAAAAACAAGAGAAACACATAGACCTAATTCCTGATGAATATAGATACAAAATTTCTCAACAAAATATTTTCAAACCAAATTCAACAGCATAGTAAGAGGTCATGTTCCATGATCAAATGGGATTTACAGCAGGGACACAGGATGAGCCAACATGCACAGACCGATGCATGCGGTGCACCACATTAGTAGAAGGAAAGAGTAAAACCATGTGATTGGCATGGGAGACAAGATGGCAGAGGAGTAGGGGACCCTGTTTCAACTGCTCCCCTGAATTTAGGTGGATATCTATCAAACCATTTTGAAAACCCACGAAATCAGCCTGAGATGTAAGATTTTATATCTTACAAACAGAAAAATGACTGGTTTTTGCAAGATAGGATGTGTGGACTTGTGAATCTGAGGGGAGATATGGGAAGATAAACAGAAGGGGGAGGGAGCCTCCATAAGCTGGCTCCTGGGAAGTGATATAATGGTGGAGCGCAAAATCAGAACCCTAAGAAATCTGCTCTACAAGAGACGTCCCTCTCTGAAAGGGGCTCTGGAAATGAAAAGGCAGAATTCTAGGTAATGCATTGTGGTCTCAGGATATGAGGTGGAAGGGGGTGTCTGAACTGGTAGAGTGCCCCAGCAGAGGAGCCAGGAAGCAGGTTATGGTCAGCGAGCCCAGGAAAGGACTCTTAGCTCAGATCACCAAAAATGGAGAACGACACTGGTGGATAATTGCTCTTTTCCTGAGCAACCTGAAAAAGTCTAGAACCTGCACCCGACCGGCCAAAAGCTTGCAGGGCGGTAGTGGCCTGGAAAGGACATTAGAGTGACAACCAGACATGATCCAGGATCTT